>NC_056732.1:493130418-493430418 GCF_019279795.1 Protopterus annectens
ATCATGTCCAACAGCATGCATAGATATCCCCAATAACACAAAACAACAGATGTGCAGCAATCACATAGCAAACAGCCCACATGTACATATGGAACCATAGTGGCCCTTACAATGGCATGCAGGTGACATTGTCTGTAACAGGCCAGCAATTATAGTGTCCCCACAGGAAAAATGGCTGCAAACACATAGCACAAAGTGTGATATAATACGATATATGTCCCAATATTAGGTATTCTGTAGCCATACCTATTGAGTTGTGTGATTAGATTGTTGTTGCAGATATGGTGGGGGGAAGACAGAGATGTGTATTAAGAACTATGATAACATTGCTGTATGAGTTGCTCAGACCTGTTTCCATATTTATGTCTTTCAGGCAAGATGTCCCATGAGAGACTTCCAGTTTATACAGTGAACGAGAATGAGGTCATAATCACACACCTGGTGCTGCACTACAAGGTGTTGTTTGGCAGAACAGCCCATGAGCAGCAGGAGCAAACCACCCTGTGGGACGATCTTGTCCATAGGGTAAATGATGTCGGCCTGCATAGCCGCAATTATGAGCAAGTCTGGCATCATTGCACTGACCTACTTTGCAATGCCCGTCAGCATGCTGCTGCAGTCAGGGGGGATCACCTAGCAACAGAGGGGGTCATGCTAGCCATTCCCATGACACATGTTGAGGAGCTCCTTGCCAGCCTCGGGACACCTGCCCGCCCGCACATACAACATCTGGCAGAGAGCATAGTGGAGGTGAGTGCTACCCACATAATGGCAGAGGAGCATGCATGTAAGGCCACAAGGCACATCAGTAGACCACTGTTGCATAACCATCCACATCTGTACAGTTAGATCATGCATATGTGAGATGACATATATATAGTCTGTTGCTGCATAGTAGTAATAAACAGATGTGCATAAGCTGTAGTATTGTGGGCTTGTACTATTGATGTACTGTAATGCTGCACCCACCCTGTACCAGTGCCACAGCTGTGGCTACTGACATCACATCTCTCACACACTTATGTAGGTCCCACTGGTATACGTCCAAGGCAGCAGCCTGTAGCTGGTGAGTATGTTTTTTATCAGGTTTGCCAATACACTGGTCATGTTATGGCTATGGTATATTTCATGCACACATTTAGCACATCTACCCATAATGCATGTCGTACATGTTCACGTATTGTCGCTGTTAACTGCACTGCATCACAGTGGTCACCATGATGGTATATCTGAAGGGTATGTCAGACTCCTGCAATATAACTAACATCCTGTCATTGCAAAATGTGTGCACAGAGATGAACATAATGGTGGGACAAATAGCCTACAGTAGGGACATGTGTGAAGCATTACCCTTATACTGTGCTACAACAGTGTATATACCAGTATTACAATGGCAACTGTTACAGATCTACTCTACAGCATATCATAATACTGCGGTCCACAACCCTTACAACCAGTAGTGTGGTCCTAACATGAGCAATGAGTGTGTAATATGGAAATGTATGTTACGGCAGCAAATATGGAGAATACATACCTTCACAAACACTGGAAGCATATGTGTGCACATACTCCAGATAAAATATAGTGGAAGCAGCTGTTGAGGTACTGACTGCATGCATTTGTCATGGAAATGCACCTTCCAGCAAGTACATGTCCCCAATGTCAAACCAAGAATTGTTCTGCTGTCCAAGCCTTTTGGCCATCAAATGTGCACACTTACCTGCAACAGAGGCAGCCATGGCTTGCACACATCTTACATGCCATGGCATGGGTCCCATACCCAACAGGTAGCACCAATGAGCTGGACATGTAGCCATACCTCACCATTGCATATACCATGGCAAACAGTGCAGACAGTCATGTATGTGGCAAGGATGTATGGGACAGGAATGACGTAGGAAATAAACAGATGTCCATACAAGACAGATGATGTCACATGTAGCAAACTAATCATGCAGGCTGCCTAGTAACATGCCACAACACTGAGGGGGTTACAGAAATGTCTAGCAAGTATTGGCTGTGTAGTACCTGTGTCAGCAATTGCCTGGACTCTGCAAACGTGTGGCCCATGGGTTAGTGTAATCAGATGTGACAGTTGTACCACAGGAAACATCAGCCAGGCCTCTTTACAGGTAGTATATGCATAACAGAAGAGGTCCCCAAAAGGCATGCATTGCTGTGTGTTCTGGTGTAACAAGACCATGTTGGAAACCTACAGACAGTATCATGTACAATACATGTGCTGCACAACCAATACCTCACCCCACCTCAGGTCCACCATCCCCATCTGTACCATACCAGTGCCAGTGTACACCTGTATGTTTGCCATTCATTAGCTGGGATTAGGCTGTTACAAGTGGTGTTCAGTGTTTGGGACACTGCAAACTGACACACATGTGTAGGCCATAGTTGTCAAGCATCTGCAAAAAGGTTGAATGTGGGGATGGGGTGTCATCATGACACAACAGTGTACTGCAGCAGGGAACCAATGGATGCTACTAATGGCTGTATCTGCACACAGTCAGGGTCAGGAACTTTGGCAGACATAACCCTGACTTCACAGCAAAAGTGACGGCAGTATGTGAACTCCAAGGGTTGTGCACATGAGTTGACCTTGCAATCATGCAGAGTTGGGGGACAAGTGTAGGGCAGACTGACCATATACTGGCAAATGCAGATGGCCTATGCTAGTATTCCCCTGCCAGGAATAGTGACTGCTGTAGTACACATAACAGTAGGTACAACAAACCATCATGATAAGGTCATGCACACATATGCACACACAAAGTGTATGCATCTCAATAAGCATCAGCACAACTAACACATTTGTTTGACACTGCATTTGATTGTACAGGACATATGTCACATAGCAGGCTCATGTAATGTTAACATATGCAGTAATGTGGTCCCATGGCATATCAAAGAAGAGGGTGTCATATCAATAAGGGTGTGTACACTCCCCATAGCCATGGTAAGGGTTGATGGTTGTCAGTGTAATTGTAACGTATTGCTCATACATGCAGCGCTGATGATGACATCTGTAAATCAGACAGCAGGCATTCACGAATGACATCTGTCCACATATCATCCCAGGTATGTGTTGGACAAACACATAGGGGCTGTGAGCAGCAGAGCAGACATAACTGACACAGTAATGCACATTCAGCAATGGTGTGTACACCTGTGAGATATGGTGCACAGTACATGGCAGGGTGCTGAACAGGTGCACAGCAATACTGTGTACATGGGTGCAGTGCATTCCAGGGGAGGGGGCATCATCTACTAACACAGCCCATGCACCACACACATGTATACTGTTGCTAGCATGAATTGACTATAGCTGCACTGCATGCTGTTGAGTACCATATGTTATACATGTTGACAGATGTGTAATGGGAGGTCTGTGTGTAATATCTTCATGAAACCTCACCTGTAAGTGTATGTGGGGGTGAGTGGGGGTTATTTTGTCTCTAAGTGCAATCTGGTGTAGTGGAGGGGGGTTGATTCAAGTAGGATGTGTGTGTGTGTATGTGTGTGTGTGTTTGTGTCCATGTATGCACATGTGTGAAGGTGGAGTTATTCATACGTCTCAACTTCCCTTTGAAATTGTGCAGTAAATGGACATGGACTAACACATGAGACACCAGGAAAACTTGTTTGATATGTAATCACAGAACAGCTGATAGTATAATAAGGTCTGTAGCATGGAACATGTATTGGGAGGGAAACTAGACACCAGGTATACTGTTAAAACTGCAATCAGCAGACAGGTGAAAGAATACCCACATATGCAGCACTACAGATGCACTGGGGAATTACTAGACAACAACAGTGAGTGTAACCAATATTACTGTTGTCCACATAATAAGTTAATAGAGCAACAGATATTGCATCTACTGAGCAATAGTTATGTATGACACTCCAGTGAGTGACATTATTGAGTGACTCTAGTAGCCCCTAACATATGCGGGCCATGCTCATGATGTCTGGACAAACCCAGGGTGGATGACAGCAGTGAGTCCTTGTAAAACCAACTCTAATCAAGTCAAAGAGGTAATGGAGTAAAAGGTCATTTTATGTGGTCACTTGTCTAGGCAATTAGAAGAATGATATGTCATGATTGGTATTAATGAGTGCAGGTTTCCAAGTGTGATGCAAGATGGGGAATTTAAGAGAATAAACCTGGCACAGTCTGTAAACTCAGGGACAGGTAGGTATTATGGTGGAATGTCAGGGTTTGTGTGTGTGTGTGTGTGTGTGTGTGTGTGTGTGTGTGTGTGTGTGTGTGTGTGTGCGTGTGTGTGTGTGTGTGCGTGTGTGTATGTATATGTCTGTACTGTTAAGTAATGACGTACAGGTCTTAAAGTACGTTTCTTGATTTCCCTTCACAGGTGGTGAGGTGGGTCAGAGTCCCTCCTGCATGCAATATGATGCTGGTTTCAATACAGACACTGAAAATGATGATAGGTGTTTTGAGGCACAGGCGAGGTTGTCAGAGGCTGAAACTGAGCCATCGTTTGACATCTCCCTATTCTCCACCCCATCCCCACACACAGTCACAGTGCCTATAGATACCCCATCACCTGTGGCCATAGCAGAGGGACAGTTGGCGGTTGGTGGCAGTGCACAGGACAGCATGACAGTAACAGCAACATTAGGGTGATGAAGCTGGATAAAGGTGGAGGGGTAGTATTATATGACTCATTTGAATATACAAACAAAATGTACAAAATACTACAGGAGTCAAGAAATTATGTATCTGTATCTAAGAATGAAATTTGTATAGGATATAAACAAATTGACATGTATTTGGAATAATTTTTGTTAGATGGACGTATTACATGTGATACATATAAATATTTAAAAGTTGAGTATCCAATACTAGCTACAATAGTAGGTATACCAAAAGTTCATAAGAGCATAGTTGACCCACCTTTTCGTCCTATAGTATCAGGTAGCCATTCAAAAACATTTCCATTGGGAACTGCTATAGATAAATGGCTCAAGCATATATATATTGTAAGATACCACACCTAATAAACGATTCATGGGCCTTATTAGGTAACTTGACCTCTGACGTATGGAAGGATGGAATTATTTACATTAGAGTTGATGTGATAGACTTATTTTCATGTATTCCCAAATAAAAAGGATTAGAAAGTTTCTGTAATAGTATCAGGTACTATTCAGGTTTAGATTGTGATCAAATTCACTTAATAATGGAACTCATGTCCATCATATTGGAACATAATTATATATACTTTGAAGGTGAATTTTACAAGCAGACCAGGGGAGTGGCGATGGGGGCAGCTTGTGCCCCCATTTATGCCAACCTGGTCATGCTAGATTGGGAGACCAATAGCATCTTTAAAAGTGAATACTTCAACTATGTAAGATACTATTCAAGATTTCTCGATGATATCCTTATTATATGGGATGGTCCAGTACATACCATAGATGAATTCATTGAGTATATGAATAATACGAGTGATTACTTAAAATTTACACATTCTTACAGTACTGAGGGCATTGCGTATCTTAATACGTATATATTTAGTACAGCCAATGGTTTTAAGTCTCGCATTCACAGGAAAAGTACTTTCTCCAACAATTATTTGGAGTATTCCAGTAACCATCCTCAAAAAATGATGAGGAACATATTTAAAGGACAGTGTATACGAGTGGCTAGAATGATGTCCTCATATTCAGAAATGCTTGATGAAATAGATTTTATAAAAACATTATTTAGTGCTAGAGAATATGCTTTGCATTTATTGGAAGATGTTAAGGAGTATGTAATTAGTGAATGGAGAAAGAAATATTCTCCTGTTTTAGGAAATGAACAGATAAAAATCATTGATGTGGTCAACAACACAGATGAAAGGCATAGGGAGGCTTGTATTTTGGAATACACACCTCAAGTAAACCACATAAAGTGGATTTTAAGTAGGAAATGGAATATACTTACGATTGACAATTAAATAAAAAATATAGTCAGGGACACCCCTGTGTTTGTATATAAAATGTTAAGGAATGTAAAGATGATTTTAGAGAGAGGCAACATGGTTAGAAACATAAATCAACAGGACAGACATACTAGACAATGTGGATGTTGTAGACAGTGTCAGGTTATACTAGAAACTGAAGGTATCATTTTGGAGAACATAAACAGGACCAGAATTACATTTCAGTATGGCAATTGTAATACTAGGAACATCATATACATGGCCAAATGTATGACCTGTCCAAGCTTCTACATAGGAAAAATGGAGAGAATGTTTAAAAGGAGAATATACGACCATTTGTATGCCATAAAGAAAAAAGATAGTACTAATGCATTATTTAGACAACTAGACAAACATGGAGAAAGTCATGGTTTTAGATTTGCAATACTGGAACATCTTAGGCAGGGACAAAGAGAAGGAAGTTAGATGGCAGATCTTGACAGATGCTTCAAACGAACCAGGTTTAAATGACTATATTGCAATTAAACCTATATTACAGGCACATTTGTAGGGTTTGTAAGGCAACATTATTATAATCTTCACTACATATACAATTATTCACTTTTTCATTTTTTCATTTTTTTAGTCATTGAAAATGAATGTTGAAAGTCGCTCCCATTGATATTAATACTAATGATATTAATGAAATATTAATGGAATATAATATCAAATTATTAAATTAACAATACCATTGGTAATAATTACCATTATATATTGTGTTTGAATTTTAATATGGCATTATGGATACAAGAGTATTGAATATATCAAATAACATGTTATTTTGTACAATGCACCTTTTATGTGTATTTCTCCTTAAAAGAAGTAGTTTTGCATTTTGGCACCAAAACAAGTATTTAAAAGCTTGATTGATTAATTAATGACATTCTGAGGAAATCCACATTATGTGTGAATGAAAGCACTAAATCTGATTTTGTTTTTACCATTTTTTATAAAAAACCCCGGATTCATGAAGCTCGGCGCAAGGCCGGTGTAAGGCTTGCACTGGCCATGCAGCGTATAAATGGCGCAGCAGCGCTGCATGCATAGTAATGAGTGTGCGCTGCAACCACAACCACGTGCATAGGGCACGTGCGCGAGTCCAGGGAGCCTAAGTAGGTTGCGCTCGGAGGCTTGGCCAAGTCGGCTGTCGATGAGCAACCTAAAGTGCTGAATCTTACAGCCCGCCTCCAATAGTAACTGCACCTATCAGTGTCCGTGGATAATGAAACGTATGCAAAGTATGCTACACATTACCTGTCCACACAAAATGGAGAACCAAACATAAATGCATGAAATACAAAATGTTCCCGTTCATGGAATAAATGATACTTAGAATACTGTGTCCGTTACGTAGTGCACTGTCAAAAGTCATACCCAGTGGAGGTGTACTGCATCATGTCAGCGCACCGCAAATACACACGACTAGCCCCATGGGCATGGTCACCAGCAGTCCCACAGTGGTAGTGATAGTACACAGCTGGGCAGTCGTGGCCATATAACAACCATAAAGAAACTAGACATCCCAAATTGCATCCCAAACACACACAAACATATGCATAGTAAAATGTGCTATACACAGCAACGTAACCGTCACATACACATAGGATGGCATATGCCGAATCGGAATATCCAGAAGCAGAACCCATGCATGCAAATGTAATACACAACCCCTTTATAGCACGTAACCCGCACCCATGTCCGAATGTCCACCTAACCCAGCTAGCAGTCTTGCGCAGCTGTACACCTACACAGAGCGGGTATACCCCATATGTAGTAGGAAGTATTGTCCTAGGCAGTGACAGGCTTGCAAATATGTACCCCACATATGTCAACATCCCATCCCAGGTACTGAAATCCAAATGGCTGCATGTGAATGTGTCTGCAGAATGTGTACATCCCACGTGTGGTTACTGACCTGTCGAAACCCCATAGGTGTTCACACGCCACGGTGTCCATAACTGTACACATCTGGACAAAGCATTATGTGTAGCCACGGTACTGATGAGTAGCTATGCAGACATGCAAAACATAATACACAGGGTGGAACAGCTGTCCACCATGCAGGTCACCCCAGCAGGGTTGCCACATGTACAGATTGTCAAGGTGGGACATCACTTGTAGATATGTGTGGATTTGCATGGTAAAACACCCACGGCCAATGCAAAGGATAGAATAACATGTATATGCCAGAATGAAAGGTTATTGCATAGCATGTGAATAGCTTAAGCTATCCAATATAATAGTCATATGTACCAGATACAAAATGCCTGTAACATGCAAGTAGTAACGAAGGTAAGAAATATACTACTGTGTTAATATCACAGGACATATGGCATGTGTCAAGTGTTGACGCAGGACACAAATGTCCAAAATGGGGCCTCCCCCACAAAGAGGAACAAGTGCTAACCCTACCCCCCACTGAAGTATCGTCAGTATAAATACAACCCAATCACACACCAACACCACCATCCAACCTATGACAGCAACAAAAGCTGGACAAAGACTAACACGATGCGTGCACAAATAGGGACACATGTAATCAGTGCTCTCACAACCTTCTACAGGTCACTGAATAATAGTATGTACATACGCATGAAATGCTGTGAAGGATGTGTGGTAGTCCCCAGTATTACAGAGGTACGTACACATATATACTGTAACCAACCGTCACATATGTTCACTGTAACACAGCATACCTGCAGGTAATACATAGTTCAGTCATGTGCTACATAAATATCCACGTATGAATGACTACAGGAATAGTCAAATGTGAATGGGAACAACGCACAACATGGAATATGTATGATAACCAGCACCACCCACATCATTGTATGCCAACAGCATAAGCTATTGTCAGTTGTCCAAACACCCGTGTCTGTAAACACAGATTGAATATTATAGCAATAACCCATGCCTGGGTGGGTAATGCTGGATTACCCACGGTTGGCGTGGTTTGGTCCCGAGGGCGAAGCCCGAGGGACCAAACAAAGCCAACCATGGGTAAATACAGCATTACCCACACCCAGAAGTGGGTTATTGCTATTATACCATGACATTATTTAAGAAAAGAAACTATTAATTCTCTTAAATAATGGCATAGTATAATGCCTGTTTGCTGCCCTTCCGCAGATGTCTGGCATCCGTGGCAGTACATCAGAGCTGTGGGCAAAAGCAATGGAGAAAGCAAGATCTCCATTGCTTTTTTTAGTGTTTCGCTATGTTAAATGGGTTTAACATAGCGAGACAGCTTTAAAATAAGCAACGGAGATGTCCGTTGCTTATTTTAAAACTGTCTCGCTATGTTAAACCCATTTAACATAGCGAAACACTAAAAAAAGCAACGGAGATCTTGCTTTCCGTTGCTTTTTAAAACCTGTCTCCCTATGTTAAATGTGTTTAGCATAGCGAGACAGCTTTAAAATAAGCAACGGAGATCTCCGTTGCTTATTTTAAAGCTGTCTCCCTATGTTAAACCCATCTAACATAGCGAGACAGGTTTTAAAAACCAAGTTATACTAATGGAAAAAAGTCCGGCACCAGACCTTTTCCATTAGTATAACTCGATGTACAACGGGTACGCTGGCCAATCAGCGTACACGGTTTGGAATAATAATGGGGGGGGGGTCATGGTATAATAAACATGGACAAACCGTGCCCATGTGCCTTGTCTGACATTTGTACATGGTCAGGGCAGTTCTGTACACTAGGCAGACAAGACCAAACCCAGAGCACCACAGGAACACCCTGACAATTAAAGACCTGTATGTGTCGGGACTATAAGCCTTTGTGTTCTGAATATCCCTGCGGTTACGCCATATGCAGCCTGGGTCCAGAGCATTAGGGAATAGGGAATGTGTAACATGTAGTACCACACTTTTCCCAGCAGGAGAATGGATGCCTGTGACGTAAGTGAGTGCGGGGGGGGATATGTTAATGTAGCTATGTACCATGGGTATGCATATAAATGAGACAGAACACCAAACGTGTAGTGGTCACAGCAACCGGCCAACGTGAATGCAGTCCCGTTTGAATTACGAGTATAGAACATATAAATGTGAATGTGTAATTAATGCGTCTGTGCCGTAAAGACAGTTAGATATGTAAAGGTGAAAGTGTGTTTCGCATACGTCCGTTAACCGGATCAGAGATATGTTACTGGTACTGTCACAACTAATACAGGCCACGTAAGCACAAAGACTCAGTAAACATATGTAACCCAGAATACGGATATGCATGTGCGCCTGCGCGTAACCCACAATAAGGAAATGCAAGTGCGCCTGTGCGTGTGTGATCCGCTCACAGCAGAGTAAATTAATGCTGTTTCCCCCACGTTAGTTATACATGTCTCAAAACTGTCAGCCTCTGAAAGTATGGAACCGGACAATGCCATGCAAAGTACTGGTACAAATAGTGAGAAACACAAGATATGTGCTAAAACAAACATAGAAAGTGGATAGAATAACGGGTGTGTTAGTAGCAGGGATTGACGAAGGGTATGCATTCGTAACCTGAACTACTTGTCAGAAGGTGCCACCGTAAGTCTCAAATGAAATGCCAGCAAATTGCCAGATAGACACAGGTTAATGTAAAACACACCTAAGATAAAGGGTCAACCATCCATACACTCTGCCAGTATCTGTACAGTGGAAAGGTATGGTATGGTTATAGATGTGTGTACACAGGTAATCCACAGACATTAACAAAGCAAGGTATGAAACGAGGAGTTTACATGTATATATGTACACACAACAGACCTATGTCCCGTATATATGACACATGGATATAAATATGCCAAGTAATAGCTAATATGGGTAGACAAACAGACATCCACGAATGGGGAATATACAGCAGCAGTCAAAATCATTGGCCAGAAAGTGACAGTCCAGCAAGTTCTACACTTTAAACATGCATATTGGTGTCCATTGTAGGACTCCAAAAATTTATACATTCGCAGTACCTGCTGTGATTGATGCAAAAGACGTGACAGCCGCAAATACGAATCAGCTGTATATGCACTAGAATCAGGTGCAAGGGTGATGACACATGTGTCCATGAAATGCATGACATATGAACTGATATCCCTAGAGTGGGGAGTGCATATAAGTGCATCCACATCTCAGTACCGCACACATTAACCATGTGTAATGTGTACCGTAGAGGGTTGTCAGGCATGGGAACCTGGGTATGCAGAAATGGGCCTAGGTGTTGTTTGGCAGAGAATTCGTAGGCCCGCCCCGTGGGAGGGATGTGGGTATAGCACATGCCTTTATTCTCAATAATGGTGCAAAGTATCCACTGGATAATGCGGAAAGCAATTTGGAAATATGTACAGCCCTATATCAGTGTCCTGTAGGCGATTCCCATGGATGGACATGCGTGCGACCAAGATGGTACCCATAACTGGAAAACTGTCAGAATAACACAGCTGCAGTAAGGCATAGTACAGGAAATACAGATAGGGACTATATTATAAATACCCCATACAAAGTCAGACCGTTGTGCGAATACTGGCGTAGCCATGAATATGGATGTTATGAGTGTTACTAATCATGCAATGGAAATATCAGTCACTATCACCTACCGCACAGTCCGTAATGCCTAGACAGCAATCAGCTAGAAAGGCACATCACTATGTGAAATGTAACAAGGGCAAAGGTCAAACGTCAGGGCGTGTACACATAATGACAACAGGTCAAGGGTATGAAGGAGCTAACCTGTCCAAAATACATGTACTGAACTGGTGATACTAGGTGGACAGGTGAGAAGAAAGACAGCAGGACAAATGGGCAAACATGTATAAGTCATACCCCGGAAAATGTGAATGACAACGTATGCCCTGCGAAGGTCAATGTGGAAGGTAATTAGACACAAAGGTAAAGTGTCCCCCAGGGTGTCATGAAGTGTCAACATAACAATTTCCAGACCCCCATAGTCGACGTGAGCCCGCCACTGACAGAAAGCGCAAATACGCTGGCACACATATGGTACATGAAAGAACAATTAGTGTGGATAAGCAGATGTAGACCTGTGTGAGGAATACAACTGTCTGTGTGGGTGTGTCCTGCAAATACAAAGTAATGGCATGTGGGCTGTCATGCCGCCATACACTGTGTGTATTGTAGTCAGAAAGTTGGTATGTTGTATCAGACACATACTCTGCAACTGTACAGATGTACGCAGACTGTGTAGAGTTATGCCTCATATGTTTGCTGTGTTCCACGTAACAGTAACAGTCTGGCACTCTCATGATAACTGACGACAGGAAACAATGACAAACATGTGATGAAGACACCAAATCAGACAGAAATGCCATACTCATGCATAACATATCATTGTGCTCACTATCAATGTTTGTAAGAGCAACATGTCAATACTGGCCCTGAGTGTCCCACTATCACATAAGGCCTTGTCCAGATATATGCTCCATGAGGTGGAGTGTTATGAACAGAAACAGATACATGTGTGTGGAAACATTATTATCCACTGCAAGATGATGAAATGTGCTGCAGTAGGAAGTGCAGTACTGTCCGCAGGTATGTGCTGATATGTCAAATTAAACAGCAGTCTACATGAATTACCTATATTGGCGACACCTGTACAGATGATTATAGTGGGACATACACACGACCATGCACACAGCTCAGATAGACATACACACATCATAAACAGGCAATGATACACAAAGTCTATGGCGTATACGAGTACAGTGACAGTACAGCAAGGATAGCTGTCTGCCAAGATATACAGCAGATGTCTGTAAGGGCGTGTAACACCTCCCGGAACATGGACGTTGCATGGACAATGTTTGGATTTGCATCGTACCCCATTGCTATGTGTAAGCTGTGCAAATATGCGATACATGGGACAGACAGCTGTCCATGCAAGAGCAGCGCTATGGGCATAAAATATGTATATATAAATACATCGAGAGAGATACAGACAGACACATGTGGCAAGGCCGGTAGTGGAACCTACACATCACTACCCTATCACACCACAGCATGACGCACGTAGAGAACACGCTACGGAGGTCGCTAACCACAGCAGACACACAGGCATTCCACTAGGTGCGTCTCAACATCCGCAAACACAGAGATGTCAGCAGGATATATGTGTGTTGCGAAGCGTCTAAAACCATAACCTATGAACCCATGCGGCCGGGAGCATAGACACACACACACATCTGGCAGGCATGGGAATTGACCTTACACCTACCTACCCTATCGCACTACAGTATGACACAATTACAGAATGCGCTACTCAGATTACTGAACACAGCACTGTCAGAGGCATACTTCTAGGTGGGTGACATCATCCACAAAGGAATAGACGCTGATAGCAAATGTATGTGTTGTGAGGCATCTAAAAGCATTACTGTCTCCAGAGGCAGCTGGAAACACACACACACACACTTGGAAGGGCCGGGAGTTGAACCTACACCTACCTACATGAACACACTACAGCATGATGCATTTACAGAACGCGCTACCGAGATTACTGAGCACAGCACTGTCAGAGGCATACTTCTAGGTGGGTGACATCATCTGCAAAGGAATAGATGCTGATAGCAAATGTATGTGTTGTGAGGCATCTAAAAGCATTACTGTCTCCAGAGGCAGCTGGAAACACACACACACACACACACTTGGAAGGGCCGGGAGTTGAACCTACACCTACCTACATGAACACACTACAGCATGATGCATTTACAGAACGCACTACCGAGATTACTGAGCACAGCACTGTCAGAGGCATACTTCTAGGTGGGTGACATCATCCACAAAGGAATAGACGCTGATAGCAAATGTATGTGTTGTGAGGCATCTAAAAGCATTACTGTCACCCAAGGCAGCTGGAAACACACACACACACACACACACACACACACACACACTTGGAAGGGCCGGGAGTTGAACCTACACCTACCTACATGAACACACTACAGCATGATGCATTTACAGAATGCGCTACCGAGATTACTGAGCACAGCACTGTCAGAGGCATACTTCTAGGTGGGTGATATCATCCGCAAAGGCAAGGATGCCGATAGGGAATGATTACAGAGTGAGCAGTCACACAGCATGTTACTATCCCAAGGTGGACGTACAGTAACACGGCAGTGCTGCACTCAGGAATACTAACTATCTACGGAGCACTACATCACAAAATGGATACGGGATGCACCACAGACAGTACACCCTTTGAGAGAGCAACCAGTGTGTTTGATGTAGGCATCCATTGTGGCATAGCAACTTTATATAATTCGCCTGGATGGCCACCATGGCTATACAGGATGTCAATGGCCATGGCTACACGCCTAGTATCAGACGTCGGTGTCGAATGTACAGTGTGTCCATGAATGGCGTACTGGGCATGCTCACACACTTAGCATTTGCAAAGTGCAAACATGCATACACATGGAGTGTAATCATGAAAGGGCAGAGTGTGGAATGTACTGTGTGTCCACTTACACAACAGCAAACTGGGCATGCTCACACACTTAGCAGTTGCAAAAGGGAAACATGCATGCACACGGGGTATAATCACAGAAGGGCGCAGTGTGCAATGTACTGTGTGTCCATCTACACAACTGCTTACTGGGCATGCTCACACACTTAGCATTTGCTAAGTGCCGTCCAGCATGCAGATGGAGTGTACACACAGAAGGCATACACATGGAGTGTAATCATGAAAGGGCAGAGTGTGGAATGTACTGTGTGTCCACTTACACAACAGCAAACTGGGCATGCTCACACACTTAGCAGTTGCAAAGGGAAACATGCATGCACACGGGGTATAATCACAGAAGGGCGCAGTGTGCAATGTACTGTGTGTCCATCTACACAACTGCTTACTGGGCATGCTCACACACTTAGCATTTGCTAAGTGCCGTCCAGCATGCAGATGGAGTGTACACACAGAAGGCATACACATGGAGTGTAATCATGAAAGGGCAGAGTGTGGAATGTACTGTGTGTCCACTTACACAACAGCAAACTGGGCATGCTCACACACTTAGCAGTTGCAAAGGGGAAACATGCATGCACATGGGTATAATCACAGAAGGGCGCAGTGTGCAATGTACTGTGTGTCCATCTACACAACTGCTTACTGGGCATGCTCACACACTTAGCATTTGCTAAGTGCCGTCCAGCATGCAGATGGAGTGTACACACAGAAGGTCACAGTAAGGTAAAACTGTCCACACGCACAGGGTGGTCACACATGCAGTTACTTGTACACACACAGATGACATCACAGGTGTCACGGGTGCAGGTCACACATGTACACACTGCAGTGAACACTGTAGCTGTCATGCCAGCACCATGTCATCGGTGCAGCAGTAAGCCTCACGGTCCAACAACAGCATGTGACATATGTCCACAGGTCTGTATAGCAGTGTACACCAGTTGTGCAGAGTACACATGTACTAACAATGATCCAACATGTGTGATGTAGTCCACTTATATCAGTATACATGGACAGGTCGGCTCCACACATACCACGGCCCTGACACAGCTGTGACACATGACTGCTGCCGTACCACAATGAACAAACGTCTGGATATGTCATACATGTGATTGTCTGGATGTGTGCATGGACTGCACACATGACACATACAAAGCCTGTGATGTACCACATGCATAACACTGGCGTACTCAGTGCTACACACACGAATGGAAGGTGGACCCATGTCTGTGGAATGCTCCCACTACAGGGTGTAGCAGTGTTGACTGGGACACATACCCTTGTATTGTTTGCCTGTGACAGCTGTGATATCATACCACAGTCCATGTTTTATGTATGTCAACACACATGTCAAAAAGTAGCAATGCATACAAACATGGCAACAGGAGACACATGTGACATGTGTACTGTGCATGGAGCAGCCATGCATGAGCAGTGGCCGATGTCCATAACATAGTTGCAACAACCTACCACATGCATACCCATCATAGGACCGTTATACGGTGGTATACAAACAGCACGTATGGAGGTATGTGTGTACATAATGTGTTTAAACACCTGTCTACATGCATGTGTGCAGGTGGTGGCTCACAGTTGTGTCACACACCATCCTACCCTGCCATGTGCATACAGTATGCTATGTCGCTGTTACATGACAGTGCTGACATAATGCATACCCAGCGGTCAGGTGTTATCAACTGTATGTCACATGGCAACTGTAACACCTACCACCTCCCATGTGCATATATCAGCACATCTGCCGGATACAGTGTTGGTACACATAATGCACTACATACCGCTGCATGCCTGCACACGTATCATATGGCAGGTGTAGTATTCCCAGCACTGACATGTGTGCATGAATGTGTGCCCATGTATGCCACATATCGGGGGGAATATGTCCCACTTGCTACACATCCCTGTACACCATAGTAGAGATCTGTACATACCTCAGTGTGGGGAGCATGAATTTGGATGGTGCAGTACATGCAACACATTGTCTCTCTGTGTACACATGTGTGGTCACCACAATGTGTGTGTGTCTACATGTTTGTATGTCTGCTGCTTGGTGTGAGGGTGTATGCTAATATACTGTTGTGAAAGAACACTAACCACACATGGTGACTATCCTGTACTGGTGCTGCATTGCACAACCCTGTTGATGCCATAGGTGTGAGCCATACTGGCTACCTGTGCATGTCCGCTCCCTGTGACATGGCGTGTGGGTGCATAGTATTGTGAGGGTGCTGACCACACAGGCAGGTGTCCCCATCTGCACACTATGGGGTGTGCATCATAGTGGTGTACACCCCGTGATTGCGACCATGTTCCTGTACTGTTACAGGGTCCTACTGCTGCACAGCGTGCCCCACAGCTGACAAGTGACACCTCAAGTCAGTGGCCATCACGCTGTGTACAACACCTGCACCATGTCACCATACCTGTAGTGTGTCCTGCTATGTATGTGACATCTCTGTCCACTGTAGCCTGTGGCACCGACCACATGCGTCAGGTGCAGTATATGTGCGGACATGTGTGTCATGTAGGTGTCCAGTCAGGTTGAGGGTACATGTAGTATGCTGATATTGCCAGATGTGCCTGTGAGTAATCCACAGCTACACGTGGGGGACCGATAACAGTGCTCCCTGTAGGCACATGCGAGTACACCATAGGAGGGATTCAGGGTATCAGAACCAACATGGTGCTACACATGTAACCGTCACACATACCGTGAACACATCACAATGCATGCTGCACCTGCACTACATGGTATGACTGCTGCATGTTGACAGTACACAACCCATGTCACATACGCATCTGTCAGTATTCATACACAACCACTGCAACATACACATCCCACGCTATGCATACACAGGTATCACATACACCTCTCACTATCCTGTCCACCCTGTGCATCAGAATATATTTGCATAACCCTGCACCGATGGTGTGGATGACAGGGATGCGGCAGAGGCTTCATCATATGCACAGGGTGATATGTTTGCCAGGGGCATAGGCTGCACCAATGGATAACATCATGTGTGTGTGTAAGGGCCGGTGAGTTTACTGGACATGTCTGTGCAGAATGCATGTGGATGTGGTGGAGCCCTACAGTTGTGTCTGCTGTGTGTGGGTATGTGTGTACACAGTTCAGCCATATGTGATGCCTACACGGGTATAATTGACAGCCCCAGACTGTACAGTGCAGGTTGTACAGCTCACTGTGTCCGTCCATGGCCACGTGACCTGTGCCTGCCTGGGGTTGCACGGGCACTACCAGGTGGAGGTACAGAGTGGCTACTGTCCGATGACACATGTCCGCTGGAACCGTGTCCACGATGGGACAGCCAGGGCCACGTCCACGTGGCCTGCTGTGTCCTGGTGTGGACAGTGCAGCACCAGCTGCACTGCTACTGCTACCGGCACTATGTGAGTGGGCATGAGAGGTGGCATGCACACGTCGACCTACACTAGGTGGTGTTGCTGGCCTATGCCCACGTGTCCTATGCCTCACCCCTACCAGGTGTTCCAGCACAGACAGCTCACGCTCGCGGATTGCCATGCCTCGGTCGAGGATTCCAACCATTTCACCTAATCGCCTATCCAGTACATTAGCAATCTGCTGTTGAGCATTTGCCAATGACTGGATGTTGTCATTTAGGGTACAGATTGCAGCCCTCTGCAGCCTCTGCCCTTCTTGGTTCTGCCATTCTGCACGTGCCTGTGCCACCATTACAGTCTGGAACATGCGTCTGGTGATACCAGCTGCTGCGCCCTGTACTGCAGGTGCATGTCTGCCAGAGGTCCTCCTACGAGCAGCACCAGCCACATGCCTGTGTGGCACATCACCAGTCATTACACTGGCAACATGGTGTGTAGTCACACCTTCTGTAGCCACCACACATTCCTGTTCAATGCCAACAGACGCTGACTGTCCTTCCTCTATGGGCAACGGTGATGTGGTATGTGTTGGCATCAGAACTGTGTGCGGGAAGAGGGGACATAGGTGGGATGGTAACCAATGGCACAGATTCAGCCCCTGATAACCCTGCCTGTACCTCATGCATATGGTCATCACCGCTAGTATCTGTGGGGACACTAACATCAGATGGACCGCAGGAGGGTAACGCACCTACACCACCTGTGAATGCAAAGAAATACTGTAAGGTACATTACACACAGACACACACAGACACACACAGACACACCATGCATGTGATATTTCAGATGGCATGCAGCATTCCTGCACTACAGCACAGGGAATGCAGCTCAGACATTAATAGTGTTAGTATGCATACCACCCTGGGGTGCACACTACATCAAGCAGGTGTCATATCAGTAGTCATGCAGTACACACAATCATGGTAGTTTGCATGCATCACCGTGATACACCATGTGGCCACGAACAGGTTAACAGTACACATGGCTGACGTTACCTTGACATGTAATCCGCTGACATGTGCAGTAACATGTATACATGTTTGACACAATGGTGTCCTGACACATGCACAGCATCATAATGGGCTTCACAGTGCAGTGTTGTGTGTACAGCCTACAGATAGAATGCATGTTTAGCAAATGTGCATGTGCAGGTGAGGTTAGTGTGAGCCATGTACATAGCTATACAGTGTGGAGTACAGGCACTGTGCCATTGCATGGCAACATGACGCATGTATGTTGCTGTGCAATGCATAACATGGATGCATTGCATTGCCATGACTGCAACACAGTCATGCTGTTCCACAGATCGTATATGGTAGACATCGGTGACACCTCCGGTAGCTGCAGACAGGCATTCCAGTTGTCCAGTGTAACACATCAAATTTACAAGTGGTCCACTACGGCTATGATTGCACTATGTGTGGACAATGTGCAACGGGGTCTATCCACATCAGAAGTACTGTGTGGCAACATGCCTGTGGCTATCACCCATGGCCATGTGTGAACGGGTCTTGGACAATTGTGTGTGATGGGCATCTTGTACACATGTCTGTGGTGTCCCATGTGACATACACCCATACATGTCAGAGTTGTCACAATCCACAGGGCTATGCAGACAACAGTGTGGATGTTTGTTATGTCGGGTGTAGGTCATGTGATGGTGTGACAATATTGCAGACAGAACACCACATGCTTGGGACATGTCGGGTGGCGTGTCACAATGTGTGCACACAATGCAGGGGCATATGTCACAATGGTGACACCTGTGTGCTGCCCATATCACAGCTCACTGTGTGGTACTGTGTGCATACCACAAATGTTGTTCCAATGCATACTACATATGCATCCATTGTAGAACACCTCCACCGTTGTATGCATAGCTGACCACACATATCACATTGACAGGTACTGTGGTTTCATGCCGGTGTATAATAACGGTTGTATCTATTGCACATGGGTGGCATGTGTGTATGTCTGGTGGTGCAACCTGTATAACGTGACTGGAACAAAAATCAGGTGTGCATGTTATACCTGGCCACATGGCAAATAACTCTACACTGTAACATGCCTGATACTGACAACAGTCTCACCTGCGACGGACCCATGTCTGTGCGACACGCCAGAGGTACCTGTATAGGGGTGACACAACAGTAGAAACATTATCCATGACTGTATGACAGCCACAGGTTGCACTGTGCATGTGAACACATTTACCTGTGTGATAGCATATGGTATGCACATGTCTGCATACACAACGTAGCATACTGTAGTATGCAGCTTGTGTGCCCATATACCTGGCATGTGTTGTTACTTTACATGATGTACAGTGACACCTGCAACTACATTGGATATCATACTCATATGCAGGACTGACTTACCAGGCAACTCCAGGCTCATTGGTTGGGAGACACCCACCTCCACGATGGCGGCTAGTGTTTCCGCATGCTGTTCCTGGGTGTCCCCAGACTGGCCAGTAGCTCCTCTGTGTGTGTGAGTGGGGGCTGGGTTGGTGGCCCACCACCTGTTCCACCTTGTTCTCTGGCGATTGCAGTGGCACGCTGTTTCGCATGCCGTATCAGGTCCATGCAGTGTCTGCGTACCTGCTGGTAGGTGCGGTTGTTGCCACCCACATCATTCACCCTCCTGCGTATATCCTGCCACAGGTCATCCCGCTGCTGAGCATGCTGTGGCACATGGCTGAACAGCACGTCATAGTTGTCATGGAGCAATGGAATTATGACATCATCCTCCTGGCGGCTGAAGGCTGGGAGTCGTGAACGTGGCATTATCTGTAAGACATAATGATGGTGACAGGTCACATTCTCACTGATGTACTGGCATACCGCTGAACATACATTGCTATGACATGTACTACATCTGCACAGTAATCTTTGAAAAGCATCATGACACTGACACAGCTGACGTGTTTCTGTCACACCTGTCACACCGTTATGCAGTGGATATCATATCATATCTCTGTGTCAACTCATTACAGTGTACATACTCCATGTAGATGGTAACTTGCTGTGGCCATGTGTACTTGCCTGCACCTGTGTTCTTACCAATCTGCACTTGGCCCGATGTGTCCACAGTACTACTGTTCACCTGGATGCTGTGTATATGTCACATAGCAACACAGACGCAGCCGTTATGGACTTCAGCAGTGACACTGCACACATACACATGGACACCTGTACATGCATGTGTTTTGCCATATACATCTACTCAGCACTGTACGGGTGTTGAACATCCTGCCACGGCTCGCCTGTATTGCACATGTGATACACATGGGACAATGTCTATTCATATGACATTTGCAGGGATGGTCAAACATAGCATGTGCATGCACGTTTTACACGCTGTCACACAGCAATTGTGACAACACAAGGTGCATCAGTGCCACATTACTGATCCAGTCAGTTGATAGTGCATGTACCATGTGGCCATCACACCATGTATGACTGTGATGACACGTGCAGCCTTGATGGACAGGGTTGCATGGTATGGCAGGGTATATCACATATATGGCACAGGGATGTGTCCAGCCTGTGGAAAACCAGTATTAGGATGGTGGCTGTCCATTACATATGTCATTTATATAGGTATATGGACATGTCGCATGTCCATCATCATGGTGTAGACAATGTCCTTCTGCAAGGTAGGCAGCATGCTGCATGGTGGGGGTGTGTATTGTGCATGCTGGTATCGCACATCCATGCATAAACATTACCCCTTACAGGTGCTATGTGCTGTAATATTGTTCAACACAGTGCTGTATATGCCCGCACGGTGATATCCCGTGCACATGGATGGTACCCTGACCTGACATGGGTACCTCATATGACTACCTCCAGTGCCTGCTGTCATCACCATGTCGGCGGGTGCACCGCACAGCACCATCCCTTCCACAGTGACCATGGTGTTGAGCACAGCCTAGGTATTCATTTATGGGGACGTGGATGTTCACATAGCGGTGACAATGCTGGTATCATCCATCAGACCGTACACTTATGACACACACCTCACACACACAGCCCATTCAGTATGTTGTTCGCAACACTGACACAGCTATACTGCTAGGTCAGGTCCATTCCCAGCCGTACATACACAGATGCATAACATTTCTCTCTGTGGCATGGGCTACAATGACGGTGGGGTTCAACACATACCGTGTTCGACTGTAGCTGGCGCTGATGTTCTGTGCACATGTCAACACATTAACCCTGTTCTACTGTAGCCAGCGGTGATGTGCTGTGCACATGTCACTCTTGCACATTGTGTTGATGTCTGTCTGTCAACAGGCCACTGGTGGAACACGCAAAGGTATTTGTAATCAAATATACATGCCGCCCTGTACAGCTGTACTGCTAACATCTCAAGTGCTAATGTGTCATGGACATGCACACCTTACCCAGAAAGGTGATAGTGCATTGCCACCCTTACTCATCACCTCTTGTGGGTTGCTATTATCCAACACCCTATATGTATTGTATGGTCAAGCTATGCACCTGTGCAGGACATGTGAGCATGTAATGCGCTACTGATTACCTTTGCACCCATTGCACAACATGTCACACAGGTACACTGGCAGTCATACACTTCACAGCTTGCTGAAGGTACGACAGGTGTTGTACACACTTAACACACATATCCTGTGGGACATGGTCGTATGTACAGGCATGTCCAACTGTCACGTACCAGTGCTACCCCTATATGACGGATATGTCGTACATGTGGCAATACAGCAACTGTCACATGTACTCGCTCAATGCTCACCTACCAACATACAGCAGTACAGCCTGTGGGTGATGTGCTTCTGCATCCATGCTGTGCCCATAGCTGTCAGTTGTACATCATTACGTGCAACATACCTCATTTGGTGTTCTAACAGGTGCATGTTCATCAAGGTTCCACATTGGAAGGGTCTGTCACACATTCATTGTTGTACATGGTTTACATGCCAGCCATGGCTTAATAGATGGGAATCATAGTAATTCATTGGGATATCATATTTATACATTAGAGCAGCGTATTTCAGCCATCATATACCCTTCCTAGTTGACACTGTTAGTCAGCCAGTAGTAGGTGTTCTACGATCTGCACATTAGTCACACAGTACGAGGGCTACTGTTACTCATTTTGGGGACAGGGTGCTGACAGCTATGGATGGGGGCGATGCTGTCGACAACCATGACTGCACCTGACGGTCACTTCTGGATGTGTAACATTCACATCACACACCTACCATCACGTAGTCCCACATCATCTACAACAATGGACATTCCTGCAAGAACAACGTATGCAATATGTCTGTATAACCACTGTAGGCACCACTGGTGGCCCCCATCATGGCAGCCAACATCACCAGTGTATATCCCGCAGACTCATGGGTTACAACATTCACAACACACCAGTCACGGATGACTCTGTTGTGAATCACAATGCAGTTCCACACATCATGTTACACAAGGCATTATGCACTTAGATGTTGCGGATGGGTGAACACCTCTGCAACTCAACCTACGCACACATGACACATCACCTGGTACAATATATCTCTCATACATCATGTTATTGTGACTGCCCTGTGATGGCAATACACAGACTACGTGTGCTGGGACATGCAATGGCTCACCGGTGTTATAGCCCTCTGGGTGTGTGTCTAGCCATGGTGTACATTCGGCATTGGTCTGGACACAAGAACACTGTACATTGACCTACTGTGTCACTGCAACAGTTGCCTATGCTCCTATTGTTATTGTACAGGCATGTGGTATCTGACTGCTATGACAGTCCAGGTCAAACACAATGCTGTGGCACGCATGACCTGCAGCCATCAGCCTGGGGAGTAGAGCACACATGTACATCTTCACATGCTATACTGCCTCTCTGGCAGTTTCACATAACTGTCACCGCCCGGGCAGTAACTGGCAAGCACGACATGGGGTCATGTGGAACAATGCTTGCATCTTCCACTGTGATGCACACAAGCGAGGCACACATACTATTGCACCACTCACATATCTCTGCAGTGACTGGGACCTGCCTCTATGCTCTGCACAGAACACCTGCGATGACGGATTGTACACGGACCGTACCTTTCAGGCACATACCTGGACCGCAACACCCACAGATGAGGGGTTCCCACATCACACAGTGTTTTGCACACATCCTGGATAGTTGCTTAGCACAATGCATCATAGGTGCTCCATGTGCAGATAACTGTGTTTGTGACCGCTATACACATTGTAACAAGCGACAGAGTCGACATTTTACACCACAGGTTACATACCTTCTGTGTTGTTATAGTGGACATTGGGCCTCAGACAGCTACTACTGATGTGTGCTGACAGTAACCCACACTTCCCTGGGATAGACACCCATGTACCTACACATGCTTGAGTCATGCACTCCGCTCAGCTGGATAAAACAATACACAACACATACAATACCTACACTACCCTTAGCATGAACACTACCTCCATGTGACTGGTGTGACACACCTGGGGTGGATTCAAAACATATGCTACACGGCCTTGCTAGCCACATCCTGGAAACACACCCATCACAGCATACACGGAACATGTGTACTACAACAACTACTACAGACGCCTGCTGACAGCAGTTGTTAACATCATGACACCCGAGCAGATGGACACTACACATACATATGCTGACACATACCACAGTGCACTTCAGTAGCATGTACACAATTGCAGGAATCATGCTATTCCACACAGAGACATGGCGGTACTGACCAGATAACAGACGCCACTGTGGTGGTCATGTTCCATGAACATATGATGTACAACCACAGGTACAGGCTGTTGCACAGTGGTGTACATTCACATGTGTGGGGTGCATCACTTGTCAGCCATGGTGGGTCCACAAGGTCCATCATCACATACTCCAAGGCTAGCTACCTAAACATGACTGCCACACATTGCGGTGTGGGGCCTCAGGCATTGTGGTGGTATGTCAGTATTCTTTGGCAACATCCACATCTGATGTCACATACAACAGTCAACCAAACATTGCAGACCGAGGTAATGTTGGCAACGTGCCAGGCGATGGCGTACTTACCGACAATACACCCTCTCACTCACTACAGGGTCGCAATCCATACATGAACATCGTAGTGTCCCTGTGGTCACATACACAGTACTGACATACACACAATATGTCCTGGGACACTGGCCCAATGTCACCTTCCAATGTCCCTGGCTGTAATGTCCCACCAACCTGTTCAGTATATGTCTCCACACCAGGCCACTATATTCACTGCTAGCCTTTTGTCGGACATTGTAGACCCTGAATGCCGCACAGCAGCATTTATCGCACTACACACAGGTGGCACTGCATTGCACGAGTGGGACTATAGTCATACACTCCTGACTGGACCATTCTGCATGGCGATGGGGCACATCATCAGGAACGTGATTCCCACAGACATTGATGGCCTCCAGTCCTTTCCTAGCACCCGGTTGGGCTTGTGAATGCCACAGCAAGGCACATACACATGCTGGGCACCTGTCATACAGTTGCTAGGGCAGTTGATGATGGTACGGAGGTCAACACATCATACATTGTCCTCACATTGCCTTTCAGCACCATTCCACATTCTGGTATTGACAACATACACATCCACCTGCACATCATACCCTGTGTCTCAGGATGTTATGCTATGTGGCTCATGGGCAGTAAACACAGTGGTGCCAGCATACCATAGTACCTACTACATGTCAGGTACATATTGCATTACACAGTCCTCAGTCATAGGGCCACTCATGTTCACTATATGCTTACATACAGAACATGCTGTCACAGAGTACTGTCCATGCCTAGATTTCAAACACCTACATACCAAGCACCATTATTGCTCCACCAGCTCATACTGATACCAACCATATGGGTGTCAGTGTGACAGATACTTCATATGAGTATCATGGCATCAAGATGCATGACACAAGGTGCATGCACATCACCTTTGCATAACAACATTCACCCACTGACTATCACATGGATAGTGGTCCCCTACATACATATCACATTGTACATGGTTGCAGTACACACATATGTCACACACAGTCCTGTGGTTACCGTATTCCACTGTGGCATGGATATCCTTCTTCAAGGCCACACCTATCTGTACTGTGTGTGATGCTGGTACATAGGTAGCCATTGTACCTGTGAACTACACACATCTACACACAGTCAAGGGTACAATACCACATTTATGGTGTACCTTCAACAACAGCTACAGCTTTACATGGCACAACATTGACATGCCATGATGTTTACTGAGCTCAGACAGTTTACATATGCGGCTGAACTATGGACAACACATCTGTACACATCTGCATACCACATACTCAGGGTGTCTTCTTCTGCTCTGACACGGCCCAGGTCCACCACATTATTGATGCATATACTCCTCATACATGACATCTGCGGTGGGCACTGTGAACGAAATGCTCCTGGATATGTGCACACACACCACACTGCATGGGCTGTGCTTCTGTGTTACATCCACAAACCTAACACACACCATGCTGTGGAACATAGGTCCTGTGTACATCCCGCAGGGACACACAGTAGCACTGTTCATGTGATACCTCCCTTGCTGTTTGGGTGACACATGTAGTCCTGGTATCACCACAGCAGCTGTACTGTGTAGAGGTGCAGTTGACACCTGCCTCTGCTGTTCACAGGACACTACCATGGAGAGGTGACACTACTGTGTACACTGTACATGTGCTTACACATGGACTTGCCAGACTGCATTGTAGCCCACTATGCACCTGTGCAGCTACTACAAGTCCTTTGTGCATGGTTACTTGGTGTCCCTTCCATTTAGAGTAGCTATCATGCTACTACTATGTCCCATACCTACAGGCCATATGTATCCTGTTATTGTACATACCAATAGGCGATACCTGTGTTATGCATGATATGCCTGTGATACTGTGTAGGATATCTGTCATATCTACCTAGACAACTATACATTACACATATTTCACATAGTATCCCCTAATGCAGAGCATACTTGCACGTCGGCCACACCTTACATATGTCATCAACGGTATATGCCCATACACATGCGTGCTGTGACAGTATACATACATGTACTATCCCCTGCTATGGCACTTCCTTGTTGGACATCCACTACCAGCAACAGCGTGTGGTATGGCATTGTTCTCTTTAATGCCCTCCTGTAGCATCCCTTGTGGTGTCTCTGCTGTGTACATAATGTCCCACTGCTGTACACACGGTTTCTACAAGCGTTGGTATGCTCAGCAAGACATCACTACATAACTACCTTTCACCACTTTATGCATTACGGACAAGTGTAATTAATTACAACCACCATTCACATACAGTACAACTTATTAATACAGATCATGCATTACACAACCTTACATATCGTGTGTTCTACATACCTTGTTGGTGTTTCGTTTCGTTTAGTTCATTGTTTTGTCATTTCCTTTTGTTTTCAGTACTTTCGATAGTATGATGCTTTTTCAGTATGAGCATACGGTTTGAATATCTTGAGAGTCATCCTTATATACGTCGATACCTGCAACATGTGAATTCACCCCGCCAATTGCTGTTCCTCAGTGAGTAATTACGTGCATATCACCTGTGCATCTACTCCATTCGGAAATTATGCGTCGACACTGGGGTATAATTGGATTCTCCACCTGGGCATTGGCTATTTGCCCTACCTTCGTGGAGATGGTCTGTATTGTGTTATGTTGTGTGTAACTGCAACTGCTATGCATAGGGACAAGTATATTTTGAATTCATGTCACCCATGGATTGTGTGTGACAGGTGTAGTATTTGGTTCAACATGTGGGTGTACCTGTCCTGCCGATGAATGATAACGGAGTATTGCATTCAAAACTGTAACATGGCTGTTTTTTTCCTTTATACAACGCATGCAATTATGCATCCGCCTTTAATTGTGTCTCCCACACGATATGTTGTGGTTATGCAGATGTCATTGACTGACTGTATGTTTGTGCTGCTATTACGGTTTGTATTCCTTTATTATCTACAGTGGGGGATATCGGTGGTTGTACGTAACGGATACGGTTTGTGGGCCTTGCATCTCTACATAAACAGTATAGTTGTCTGTGTGCTCCATCCCTACTTGGAGAGTTAACAGTTAATAGTCTTTTGTTATGGGATTGTAGGTTGGGCTGTTGTTAATTGGTTTCGATATCGTCTGCAGGTGAGCTTGATGCATGTATACCTCCGTAACTTATGTGGTATATCAGCGGCTATGTGTACGTGACAACTATCCCTTGTCTTTCTGTCCCAGATATTTGCAGTCATTGTGGTCATGTTGTTGAAATAGCCTGTTTGCCAGTGGTTGCCACATATTCATATGGGAATTGTTTGACACTTGTGGAACACACAGCGGTGTTTACGGGCCAACACATAGCCACGGTCAGTACTGAGGTAGCACATACTTTTTTCCGCGATACATACCTATTGCTGTGTGACTTTGCCAACGTATCATATTGCATGTAACATATCAGTGTCGTACATACAGGCATGACTATTACATACGTCTTTTACATTTCTTATGGGGAATATTCCTGTGCTACCATCTGGAACATTTTCACTTTGTATCGTTCTATGTCAGGACACACCTAGCCAGGGTGGGGCTGTCACTACTACTCTGGGACTAGTAGTGAACATATGCCTGAGGCTAGTTTACCGTATGCCTACACCTAATATTCTGATCTGCCTCTAACTTGGCACCAACATACACATGTTGCAGACACACACACATTACACTCACACAGCGACGCACACGGCACCCTCAACGCACACGCACACATACTACGGCACTCACGGGGACGATTGCACACAATACCTACATGGACCACAACACCGGCAGCGGTGACTAACTCTCCCTTCATATCATCATACTATTACACGTGCATGTACTGTTACAGTACTGTGTTCTGTCAGTCTTTCAGCCTCGCGGTTATGCATATCGGTATGTTACACGTTCCATGGTTGGCAGTATCCTATTATTTTGAACCTCCCGGATGTTCAGATTGTCGTTGCACTATCTATAATATTTACAGATATCGCTGGATACATCTCAGTCACCTTATATCCCTCTAATTCCCTTTCTTATCTGTATTATATATATATATATATATATATATATATATATATATATATATATATATATATATATATATATATATATATATATATATATATATATATATATATATATATATATATATATTTATATATATACATCTTGCGGCGAACGTGGCAGGCACACAGCAACGCCATATGCTGTAGGACTCACGTACTGTTCAGGTGTTGGCGTTACATGTTCCACTGGCTGTTGGGTTTACAGTGTTTGGGGGCTGCCTATGTAGGAGTCACACATAAGGCCACCCATACATTACAATTTACAGGTGGTCATGTTTGTGTGCCGTCCATTTCACTGTGTGTGCAGGTGGGGAGGTGTCAGTCCATGGGGCCTACGCTGTCAGAGTATGTGCTATATGTTCCCTCTTTGCCAAGGCGTAGGCATATTGGGTACGCCTCCGTCTGCCTACTGGGGCTGGCACAGTGTGTTCATGGTCTGGAACCCTCTGTGCCTGGACTGGCCTTGGCAATTGTGGTGGGCTTTGTGGCCCTTCACCATTATGTCCCTGCAGCAGCTGCTTCCGCAGGATCATATTATGTAGCATGGCACATACTATGAATATGTGGGCACATGTGCCTGGAGAGTACTGCAAGGCTCCACCAGATGTATCCAAGCACCGGAACCGTGATTTCAGCATCCCGAACACACGCTCTATGATTATTCTGGTTTGTGTGTGTGCCTCATTATGGCGTTCTTGCATGTGTGTGTGTGTGTGTGCATTTCTGATGGGAGTCATCATCCACGGCTCCAGTGCATAGCCAGCATCCCCCACGAGATGGCCTTGTGGGATGTCCCCCCTGACAAATACCTGATACAGCTGTGAGGCATGCCAGATATGGGAGTCGTGGTAGCTTCCAGGGCTGCCAGCACACACATCCATGATAATGCCCTGGGCATTGCACACAACCTGGCAATTGATGGAGTGGAATCCCTTGCGGTTTATGTAGCGTCTACCCTGCTCACCAGGTGGTGACTTGATTTGTATGTGCGTACAGTCTATCGCACCCAGTACCTCCGAGTATTGTGCCACACGGTGGAAGTGGCACATATTGCTAGCCAAATCCTCCTGAGATCTGGGGAAGTATATATGCTCATTGGCATGTGGTAACATGGCATCCAGGAACTGGTGTAGTACCCTGGATGCTGATGCCTGTGAGATGCCCATTATATCTCCAGTTGGCCTTTGAAAGGTACCTGTGGCCAGTATTCGCAAGCTTACACATACCTTTGTGTCCACTGGGATGGGTTCCCCTCTGTTGTTTCTTGTTCTCAGGCGTGGCTGGCACAGCTCCACTATTTGCTGTAACATGTCCCTGTCCACCCTGTAACGCTCTACTATCTCCAGGTCATGTAGCCCCTGGTAGGTTACCCTTGGTCTGAACACTCTCCTTCTCCTCCGAGGCCTGCGGTGGTTGTCGGCATCCTCCTCCACAACACCGCCTGTCTCTAACACATGCTGATGGATCACAGCTATGGCAGCACCCAACATGTACATTTTAAAAGTTCCCCGTGTGTTTACACCTATGGTGCGGTGTTTGGGAATACACGGCTGTGTGTTGTGTGCATTCACACTTTATACTATTGTGCTGTGCACACCGATGATGTCATAGGGTGTGTTTGTACGGCCGTATCTAAGGGTTATCTTCCGTGTTTTACCGATGGAACTACAACGGTGTTGCCTTTGGTGTTGAATTACTTTTGCCTGCCATGGATTACCTTTCGACCTTCCCTTACTATTTCTGCATGTTGCACCTACCATTTTCTGGCATGCATCCTGCAGAGCACTGTCATTTGTACTTTCATGGACATGGCATATCATGCGTTTTGTGTGCTACTGCCATTGTGCTGCCAGTCTGCTTTGCTCTGCTGTGTCAGGTCTTCTATCTTTGCAATCTGCTACCTCCCCTACTTTCTTTGCATTGATATGCCTCCCCTATCCCATTTTGCAGGTTTCTGCATGCAGAGTTGTCAGCTGCCGTCGATTGGCCTTCGTGGGTTGATTAGTGTTGATTGCTCATTAGTACTCCAATTACACTTCTTCCGCATTTCCTTATATTCTTCACATCACCTTCCTGTTTCCGATATTGTTTGCGGGGCGTGCATCAGATTACTAGGTTTCGGGAACGTTGTCATCCTCGTACACATGCACTTTTGCGCGCAATGTGTGCTCTCAGCTAAACTATTACCCCACACCCTGGTCCTGCAGCTTTGATTAGCGATGTACAGCCCAGGTTTGCTATGCTCCAATGTGCTTACTGCTACGGTGGCACACCCCTCTGCAGATGTCATGTATTTCCTCTGAGCCACTCCTCGGTGTTTTACCACTGCGCCGTGTGGTACAACCTTACTCCGGCGGGACATTTGCGATTCAGTATTATCTGCCTCATTTGCATGGCATTGACTACTAATTCATAGTTACCATGCCGAAGACTGCCGCGAGTCCTTGGCAACCCTTGCACCGTGGTTGTGGTGTTCCATGCATACCATGGTGTATTATGCTGTAAACCTGATTTCTATTATGATGCTATTTTATAACATTGTTATATTATTTCATTATGTTGCACCTTCCGCACACATGTCCTGCGGTTCTGATGTGAGTTACTGTGGACATGACATTTAAGTTGTTATTTACGTGTTGTGCATCTTTTCTTATGCCATTGTCTGTGTATTTCGCCATTGGCATATGTTAACAGTGTGATACCTGGGTCTGACACTCTTCCATTACTCCGATGTTATGTTTGGGAAAATGTAAACCGTTTTTTTTTGGTTTACATTGCTGTGGGCTTATGCTACGCCTGCACCACTTCGTGAATCGCTATATGCCTTCATTTGCATGGTGACACACTGCACATAGGGTGATTAGCATACCTACGCCGGGGACTGTGCAGATCTGGCGTACGCCGGTAGTGCACGTGGAGTTGGATCATACCTGAATCGCTCGGCGGCCATATTTGGCGTTATAACGCCTACGCTATGCGTGCGCCTGGCGCAAGATTCATGAATCCCGGGGATAGTCTTTTTTCCCCTACTATGTATTATATTCTTAAAAGGATTTATCAAAGAGATGAGCAATTATTCTTGAACTGAGATGGAATTAATAAAAGTTGAGGTTCTCTTTTGGAAGGTTTATAATTAATATATGCCATTTAGCAACTCCTCTAAAACTCCCCAATATTTAAGCAAATGCTAAATAGGGTTGGGCAAAGTAAGAAGGGCATCAGACATATACAGACTGACTGGATCCAACGGGGCACATTTATGTGTCATGATCCCCTGGTACTGTTTTTTTGTTTGTTTGATTGTTTGTTTGCATTTGTTAACTGGAATACAACACTGCTCCACATATGCCTTTACAGACTCGGTCTAGAAGAACTGTCTGTTTAAACAACTTGCTCAGAACCAGACAGCAGGCAAATGTGTCTCGGAGAATCAATGGTCAAAGGAAACAGCAAGAATGAGAAGGGCCCCCCTCTTTTGTACAAAGAGCTTGAGTGTGTTTACATGAGCACAGACTCTGAGGTATTAAATATAAGCAGGAAGAGATGATGAAGCTGTATATCTGAGAACTGACTTTTGACTCATTTGAATATTTCACTAAAAGAGTCCAGGGTGTAAGTAACATGCCCCATACAGACTGCCTCAAAGGTCTATCCTTGTATTCTGTCTCCTGTAGGCTGTTAAGGAGAGATATATGCCTTGGAAAATTGGATGGGGATAAGGAAATTCATCTCTGGTTTGGCACCTATAGCTCTAATGGACAAACTGTAAATGGTTCATCTCCTAGCCCCTGCTTGTAATTGTTTCATCTCCTAAGCCCCTGCTTACACTTATTATGGGTACCAGAACTTGTCAGAGATTTGGGATTCATGGCGAGGCTTGTTGTCATTAGTCTAGTAGAAAGCTATGAACCTATGAACCTGTGCAACTGGTGAGGTTTATATTGCATAAATTTGGGCTTCTAAATGTTATGGTTACACGAATGAGAAGTGACCTCACAAATCTTCCTGAATCACTCAGTCTGTGTGTAACAGCTAGAATCATAGTGACACTAATAGACTTTCATGGTGTTGTACACTCACATGAGCACCTGTAGTGCAGACTGAGCATGTGTGGTGATGGTGGATCAAGGACACAATCAGGGATGCTATACAGCTATGGCAAATGGAGATGATAAATAGTAATGTTGATCCAAATGTTCAGTTGCATGCACACAATATATACATGTTCTACTACTTTTCACACCTTTGTGCCACATTTGAACCTCTGTAATATTGACACAAACCATCTAATACTCTGCCAAAGGCTGTGCTGCTGAGTTGACTGGCAGTGTCTCACCAAGGCTATTAGTGTTACCACAGGCATACCACGCTCTAGTAAGCAGTGCAGGCCAGAGCAAGCACTACTATATTGAACTGCAGAGGTGCCATCCAGACCTTTTTAGCTGGTGAGGAAAGAGAGGTTAGTGTAAGAGCACCTGAGATGTTTTGTAAGTATTGTCTGCACATGGTATAGATTTTTTCTGCTTGCATATTTCCCGTGGGACATTAACTTAATGACATATCACTTTTATCCACAGCTTAGGAGGCTATTAGTGAGAATACTTTCCTGTTCCAGAGGAAAATGCAATACCTTTCCAGGCATAGTGGTGAGATCTTCATTCAATTTACAACAAAATAAGGCAAGGCCACAACAATGGAAAAGCACCCTCCTCAGCCTCAACAGGCAAATAAGGCAACATGTCAGATCCTCTAAGGGTAACTTTGAGAAAAACTTAAGCACAGCTAAAGATAACTATAAGGCCTTTTACAGCTATGTACACAGCCTAAAAGGTAGGACCCAAGGATTTGCCGAACTAGTGACTAACGGTATCACACACATTGATCTTGCAGAGATAGCAAACCTGCAGGCAGATAGATTTGAAGAAAATTTCACTCCCTTATCCACCCCAAACTTATCACAAACCTTGCCCCTAACCTCCCCCCTCACATACCTGAAGAGAAGGTCAGAAAAGTCTTGTCTAAGGCAAAAAACATAGCTTCTATGGGACCAGACTGCATCCCAGGCTGACTTCTAAACAAATTAAAACATGAACTAGTATCACTATTAAGTACTCTATTCAATCAAAGCCCAACCACAGGCTATGTTCCTGCAGAATGGAGAACAGCAGCAGCTATTCCTCTCCAGAAAGGTGGCTTAGCAACAGACCTGGGGAAATATTGACCCATAAGTCTGTCCAGCCTCATCTGTAAGGCTATGGAACATATCATCATGGACCTCATAGGATCATAGGATCATAGGATCATAGCAGGTTACTAGGCTAATGGCCCTCCAGCCTTTCCAAGACTAGCCAAGAATTTATCCCCAAAAAGAAACCTCAGTCAGCACCTGTTGCCCCTGTCAGTGAGGGACATGGGTGGAACCTCTGGGACAAAGTTGTGTTTTCCCATCCACTCATCAAGGTTGCACTTGAAGAGGGTCAGCGATGTGCTCTGTTTGACATGCATGGGAAGTCTATTCCAGAGGCGGGGCAGCCTCTGGAAGAAAAACCTGTCTCTCCAGCAGGTTTTGTTGATGTTGCATATTAGATTCTGGTCTTTTGAGCAGGTAGTGTGTGAGGAGTTAGATTTATGGATATGTAGCATCTCTAGTAGGGCAGGGTCTGAGATTGTCTTGCAGGCAAGGCACAGATCACCCCTGAGCAATCTGTAAGATGCCAAGTAGAGTGATAGTGATTTGAGCCTGTCTGCATAGGACAGGTGTTGGAGGCCATGGATTCTCTTTGTGAGGTATTTTAATGGCCTTTCCAGTTGGTGCAGATGTTTGGAGAGGTACATCCCAAATGGTGCATTATCCTCAATTATTGGTCTAATGAGGGAGGAGTATAGAGAGGTAATAACCCCATTTTTTTCTGGAAGCAATCCCTTTACTTATGAGATGAACCAAGTAAAAGACTTTTTTGACCACTGCCACTACATGATGGTCGAATGTGAGATTGTTATCAACCTGAGTGTGCTTAGGGGGTTGCCACTGATGTGGTAATCAATAGGGGTCATGTTTTTGCCGAATGGTACGATGATACTTTTTTGCATTTAGCTTGAGGCCATGACTTTGGAACCAGTCATTAGTTACTGTGAAACCCTCTTGCTGTATGTTAACATCATTTGGGGAGTCAATGACAGCACCCAACTTACATTCGTCTGCAAACTTAGTCAGTCACAGGCCTTTTGTCTTTGCCTGGACCTCTGAGAAATAGATGCCAAACAGTAGGGGTCCCAGAACAGATCCCTGGGGAACTCCACTAGTGATAGGTCTGCTATCAGAGGTGGAGGTGCCTATTTTGACTTTGAGGGTCCTGTCAGTGAGCCAGTTGGCCACCCACCTGATGAGATAGGAATTTACGTCAAGTTGTGTCAGCTTTTCGATTATGCTGGAGTGGGGTATTGTGTCAAAGGCCTTGGCCAAGTCAAGGTAAGCTGTATGTACTGACTTTCCCTCATGCAGGGCCTTGGTGACAGTCTCAAAGAAGTCAACCAGGTTCAACAGGCAAGATCTGCCCTTGACGAATCCGAACTGGATGGGGTCAATTGCTTGGAGATTGCCTATGTCCTTGTTTATGAGAGCCATAATAATACGCTCCATGGCTTTACAGATCAGACTTGACTAGTTAATGGGGTGATAGTTCCCAGGGTCAGTAGTGGCACCACCTTTGTGCAAGTGGATGACAATGGCAGTGCTCCACTCTGCTGGAATGAAGCCAGTACTTAGGCTGTGGTTGAATAGGGTGCTTAATGGAGAAGCCAGTTCTTTCTGGAGATGGTGCAGAATATATCCTGGAATACTATCAGATCCCATGGAAGCTGTGTTCTTTGCCTTGGATAGGGCCTGTAACACTTGCTCTACAGAGATGTGAGGTGCGGGACAAGTATCGGGGATGTTGAAAGGGCCTTTGGGGGGGACGGGGGGTGAAGTTTGCACTGAATCTATCTACTAGAAGGTTGGCTAAGTCAAAAGGATGAGTGTAAATGATACTGTTAAGTATTAATTTGGAACAAACCTGGGCTTTGCCACGAAGGTTCCTGACGTAACTGAAGAAGACTTTATGATTTCTCTTTGTTATGGAGGCTAGTTTCGATTCATAATTTGCCTTGGAGGTTTTCGCTAGTAATGTAATTTGCTTGATGAGGCTAAGGAGGGAGTTTTTCCATTTTGAAATTTGTTCCCTTTTACCCTTGGACAACAGTTTCTTCCTTTTGTTGTAAAGCCTGTTGATAGAAGATGTACTTGTATTTCTGTACTGTCCCTCAGAAAATCTCAGCAATAAAAAAAATATATATATATATATATATATATATATATATATATATATATATACAAAACAAAACAAAAAAAACAGCAACAGAGAGTCTCTCTTGTCTGTTGCTTGTCTTGCACTGCACTGATGTATTGTGCAATTTGGGGAATGTAAGTCCCATTCGCACCACCTTTGTGCAAGGGGATGACAATGGCAGTGCTCCACTCTGCTGGAATGAAGCCAGTACTTAGGCTGTGGTTGAATAGAATGCTTAATGGAGAAGCCAGTTCTTGCTGGAGATGGTGCAGAATACATCCTGGAATACTATCAGATCCCATGGAAGCTGTGTTCTTTGCCTTGGATAGGGCCTATAACACTTGCTCTACAGAGATGTGAGGTGCGGGACAAGTATCGGGGATGTTGAAAGGGCCTTTGGGGGGGACGGGGGGTGATGTTTGCACTGAATCTATCTACTAGAAGGTTGGCTAAGTCAAAAGGATCAGTGTAAATGATACTGTTAAGTATTAATTCGGAACAAACCTGGGCTTTGCCATGAAGGTTCCTGACGTAATGAAGAAGACTTTATGATTTCTCTTTGTTATGGAGGCTAGTTTCGATTCATAATTTGCCTTGGAGGTTTTCGCTAGTAATGTAATTTGCTTGTTGAGGCTAAGGAGGGAGTTTTTCCATTTTGGAATTTGTTCCCTTTTACCCTTGGACAACAGTTTCTTCCTTTTGTTGTAAAGCCTGTTGATAGAGGATGTACTTGTATTTCTGTACTGTCCCTCAGAAAATCTCAGCAATAAAATATATATGTATATATATATATATATATATATATATATATATATATATATATATATATATATAAAAAACAAAACAAAAAAAAAACAGCAACAGAGAGTCTCTGTTGTCTGTTGCTTGTCTTGCACTGTACTGATGTATTGTGCAATTTGGGGAATGTAAGTCTCATACGCATGTACAGTACATTAGTAACCAAGGAAAAAATGGAGGAACACTATAGTGCTATAATAAAAAGACATTATTTAAGAAAAGTAAGCAATTTTTTTTTTAAACAAAGTCATTGTATAATAGCAATAATCCTCTCCTGATTGTGGGTATATAAGGATTTAGTCACAGTTGGCTTTGTTTGATCCCGTGGGATTTACCCTGATGATCAACCCACACCAACCGTGGATAAATCCTGACATGTCCTCACCCATTCATGGATTATTGCTTAATTATACAGTAAATGGTCATTATTATTCAAAAGCTTCTGCACTGATTTGGTAGGCCAGTCAGTGTGCACATCGTAATATGAGCATATTCCAACAGAAAAAATCTGGCAAGTAAACTCTTCTTGAGCGACTGCATTTTCTGATGGAATATGCTGCTGCAATATGATCGTGCCACACAGTATAAAAATGGAAAAAGGCTCTTCTGCAGCAGTAAAGGTACCAAAGCAGTTAAGGAATCTCTCACACTTCTGCTGAACTATTGTTTTATGGAAATGAAGCTGTTCAGAGGAAGTACGAGGGATAGCTGTACTGCTGCTTTATTATACATAAATCTGCCCAACTCTACCTTCTTCCCTCATAAAGCATATAAACAAGAAATCTGCTTCTTAATTTCTACAGTGCAACCTCCCCCGAAATATTTTAGTGACTTCTTTACTCAATGATATGCCAGACAACCATGACTTTTATGGAGAACAGACCAAATATATGAGTCAAAACCTAGACAGACTCATAGTGTACTGAACTATTAACACATGAAAGATACGTCAGCAGACTTGGAGAGGATGAAAAAACAGCAGACGTATCAATGCACTGTGTTGTTACAACAAGGTTTACACTGGCAACGTATGAGGAAAAAATTACATTTTGCTCCCACAATAAAAAAAGATAACATAGATTAAGGGCTTTTGCCTGTTTTGTAGCTGGATTTCTTCAGAATTCAAATTTCCATCATTCCCATTTCAATATTTAAAGAATCCATGTAAAATTCCTTACATACCTAAATGGTTTCTTAAAACAGCACCATATTAAATACAGTGGCATTTCACCTTCAAAACAATACAGTTAAAAATAATTTCACTATGTTTATGTTAACTATGATCTTCAAAAAATTCTTACTAATATTAATGTTAATCATTTTTTGCCATAGAGCATGCACAGGACATATATATTGCATGTTGCAGACTTTCAGAAGATGGCAGGAAAACATTGAAGTCCTTTTATACAATGACATTATTTAGAAAATGTAAAACTTTTTTTCTTATATAGTGTTATTGAATAATAGCAATGATCCACTCCTGTGTTTGGCTAAATCAGGATTTTCCCATGGTTGCCTTTGTTTGATAACTTGGGCTTCATCCACTTGATCAAATCACACCAAGTACAGGCAAATCCTGCATTACTCACATCCAGTTGTGGATTATTGCTAAATGATTACACTGCCACAAATCTGGAGTGTAGACAAAATGTTAATTTAAAGCTCAAAGAAGGATTACTTCACATTTTTATTACTTGAGTTAAAGAACATGTATATTCTACTCTGGTTAGCTGTCCACCTGCAAAAGACCAACAGAAATACAACATGGGATTACTTCAAACAAAAAGGCTTTTCCTTTGGTCACGGGGAGAACCAGTCACTTCACTGGGTTTGGAGAGCATATGGGGGGATCTACTCCACAATAGGTAGTCTACATTTGTTCTTCAGATAGAACTGAATGTCCAACATGAAAATTTTTGTGCAACTAGGTATTCAAATCTGTTGTTAGTCCCACTGATGTATTAGTAGTTGAATCCTTCTGTGCTGTATGTAAAGAAGGAGTACCATTCCCCTGCTGATTTCTCTCAGTAACTGTCTGACTCATGTAATTGCAATCAGAGTTTTCACATCTTTGTTGTCGCTCTTGGGCCACAACCTGCGCCAGCTGCAGAAGTAACATTGTTAAATGCCCCACTATTACATGGATGCTCTTATCTGGGGCCACAACCTGCGCCAGCTGCAGAAGTAACATTGTTAAATGCCCCACTATTACATGGATGCTCTTATCTGGGGCCACAACCTGCGCCAGCTGCAGAAGTAACATTGTTAAATGCCCCACTATTACATGGATGCTCTTATCTGGGGCCACAACCTGCACCAGCTGCAGAAGTAACATTGTTAAATGCCCCACTATTACATGGATGCTCTTATCTGCATTATTATCCTCTGAAGAGGTGAACATCTCAGGAGATGATGTACTGAATGTACCAAACAAAACCAAGAACTAAACTCGGGTATCCACAGCCTAAACAAACAACCAAAAACTCAGAAAAAAGGCTATATCCTACAACATTCACACTCTGAATACATTTATTAGTAGTTTAACACTTTTGTCTTTAAATAGACTACCTCAGAACACTATCCTATTCCCATAAAATATTTAAATACATCCTAAAATCACATGACTTTCGATTAATCATTTGATCCTTAGAAACATATAAAAAGTGCATACCATTTTTAAAGGTATAAAAATAATTACAAACATCATATATGACTAATTCATGATTTTGTCTTGTTTTATAAAAATAGTTATATTGTTTGGCCCAAAATATATAATTACCCAGTAATAAAATTTTTACAAATTGTGAAGCTATGATCGAATATGAGGAACTATTTTGTTAATTATAATCAGGTGTTAATGCCCCCCATATTAATGAGGACATAATGATTTTTATTCTTTTAGGACTAAATGCAACTCATTTGTAAAAAAATGTTATTTAGTAATTATGTCCTTATTTGGGTCTACTGTTTTAGAGCTGAAACTGCAGAAGAAAGGCAAACACATGGAAAACTCATTAAGTTTAACATTTCTCAATGGAAATGTTAAGAAAAGCTAAAAAGTGATAAATGTATTAATTAGTTTACTGTGTATTATTTTTATTCAATGAAGATCTTAATTTTATACCAGCTGGGAAAATGACCTCGTTTAATATAACTATCATACCTTTCAACCTGCATACATTGGAAATAGGAACAAAGGTCCTTAAAAAGTATGGACACCCAGTGAAAAATCTGTACATCTAATTAGCAAAAGATCTGAATACCAAATAGTCCATAACTCTTCTTGCTTCCAGTAGGAATGTGGGACACTATTCAGAAACATATATTAAAAAAAAGAAAGAGAGAGTGGCAAAATGATGGAAAAATGTAAGCACATTATCAAAGCCACTGTGTAAAATTTATAGACTTTAATAAACTGCACCACACAGGATCATTTACTTTTGCTTCTGATAAAGGAGATGTAATATGATCGTCCTCTTTCTTTAAGTTATTGGTGCCACTGGTATGTTGGTCATTTAATGTCATTTTCTGTGTACTAGACAGTTTCAAAAAATCAGGAGTGATGATGCAGGATTCAGAAAAATTGTATGAAAGGGTAAATTAAGCCTAAAGATAGGGACATACCTCCCAAAGCAGGAATATCATGTACAGGAAAAAATTAGGCCTGAAAACAGGAAAGCTCCACCAAAATAGGAACAGTTTAGAAGTCTGGTAACTAGGTATTTATACAAGTTTATGCATAAGCTGCACTTGTACATTTTTCAGCTATTTTCTTGCCCTGGAAACAAGGAGTTTGGTTATCATCATCTCTTCAAATTGAAAAGAAAATGTATATTTCCTTACAAAAAAATAAGTGTGTTGCTTTGAGGAGGATGCTTGAGGGAATTTGTATAAAATTTTAAAGAAGATGTAGAAGTATATTCTACTCATACTGCAAGGGAAAGACATGCCTTAGACATGTTCAGTTAGAACTTAAAGATATATATTCATTCTTCTGACAGGGGAGATGGAGAGGTAAACCTGGATAATACACATCAGCTTTTATTATGGTTACCCAAATGTAATAAAAATGAACGTAATCCCTCTCTACACTCAACAGTGAGCTTACAATATACACCAATTAAATTGCTGTCAGATCTGTTTGTGAACATTTGTGCTCATTAATAAGACATATTTGTAGATATGCCTGAGATTCTTTCCATAGTAAAGATTTTAAAAGAGACAGAGCAACAGGTCTTTTTTTGCTGCTGAAGATACAACCTCATAATAAAACAAAATTTCACCTCAGAAAAGATTGGCAACTTTGAAACCTTTTTGACAAAACATTCTGATTTCTCCTGTATTTTCAGAAATGTTACAGTTGATCTTACAGAATTTGTGTTATCACAATATGTTTAAATTAGAAGACAATTTTCTACAAATGAAGGGTGTACAACTTAATTGATCCTGACACCTTTGTATGCTATGATTTTTAAGGCAGACTGTGAACCAAAGTGTTTTTATGATCAAAAATAAAATAAGCAGTTACACTTTATAAGAACATTCATAAGATACCTGTATGGTAAATTCTTTTTGTGGGAGGGTGGTGAGGATAATCTCACAGAATTTCAATAGTACATGAATAATAATGGTTGAAAACTTCAGTTTACCTTCAAGGTATCCGAAGAACATACTGTATTCCAAGGCATTGTGGTAGTTCAAGATTTGAAAAGCTTTAATAATTTTAACACCTGTCTTTATTTAAAGACTGTCAACAGGAACATAGTTCTATGTTTTGCTGTCTGACATCTCCTCACAAGCAGGGATATCCACCAGTAGACCTGTAACCAGTGGGGTTCCACAGGGATCACTCCTGGGGCCCCTATTGTTTGGAATCTACTTCTTGGATGTGTAGACTAAAACAAAAGGCCCATGGCTGACAGAATTTGCTGATGATTGCAAACTATGTGCAGTCATTAAGTCCCCAAACAATGTCAGCATCCTACAAGAGGGACTTACACAGACAAACAACTGGTGCCAAAGTCATGGGCTAAAACTCAATGCAAAAAAATGCATTATCATCCCCTTCAGCAAGGGGGATGTCCCTGCAGATTACCACATTAATAACAATACCTTAAGCATGCAGTCAGTGGTGACAGATTTGGTCACACAGGTTGACAGCAACCTTTTTTTGACCGCCATGTCTCCACAGTGGTAAGAAAGGCATTCTATGTCACTCAACTCATAAGTAAAGGCATTGCATCATCCAGAACAAAAGAGGTTATAACCCCTCTGTACTCCTCACTTATCAGGACAATAATAGAGTACAATGCTAACTTTGGTATGTACCTTACCAGGCATCTGCAGCAAATGGAAAGACTTCAAAGGTTTCTTACAAAGAAAATTCAGGGTCTTCAGCATATTTCACACATTAATAGACTGAAATCACTGTCACTATACTCTGTGTTTTACAGACTACTCAGAGGTGACCTCTGCCTTGTATATAAAGCAATCTCAGATCTTACTCTAATGGAAATGCTGCAAATTCATAAATCAAACAGTATAAGATACACTCGCACTAAGGAACTCAACCTAGTATGTGACATCAACAGGGCTTGCTGGAGAGACACTCCTCTGGAACAAACTTCCAATTCAGGTGAAATATAGCCCCTAGTTGAGCCTATTTAAGTGTAATTTAGATGACTGGATGGGAAACCGCAAATTCACCCCAGAAGTTTCACCTGTGTCCCTCCTGGAGAGGGGCAGTAGTTGTTGGCTTAGTTCCGCTTAATACCTTAATATTCTTGAGAACAAGTGTCGTACCTGACTAGGCCAGTGAAGGCACTAGGGCCATTATCCTAGTAACCTCCTATGATCCTATGAAGTGTTTTAGATAATCAGGTGAGAAGATGAGATGCAAATTTTAGGAGCCTGGGTGTAAAAAGGTAATTCAGGGATCCATGATGTAGCAAAGAAAAAGTTAAATGAGTTGAATTATGTATTTTGAAACTCAAACAGGAGAATGCAGATGAGAGATAGGATACAGGCAAATTGCAACTCTGATGGAGGGGTAGGGAAAATAACTGAAATAATTTAGTGATGACTTACTCTGTTGATTTGTATCTTAAGTAAGTATTGGTCCATTTTGAAGTGTGTAAGAAAACTGGTGAATGCCTTACCACAAGGATAGATTTACCACAAGGATAAGAGTTTAGGTTTAAAAGTTGGCTGAACCGTAAAGCCTTGTTATTCCATCCAAAACAAGGGTTAATTCAAGCTATCTCAGCACAGGATAGAGAATAAGCTAAAGGCTAGCTCAGGTGTATACGGTGCTTCTACCAGAAATGAGTTTAGGAAACTAATCATTAATGAGCAGCTAATATAAAAGAGGAAGTTATAACCAGACACTGCATTACTTGTGACAGTAGGTTCCTGGTTTATAGTATGGTATGTGGTTGTGGGGCGATGTACATGAATAAAACAGAGAAGTAGCTTAAACTCAAACATCTCTGAATATATTGCTGCCTTTAAACATGGATCACAAAGTAATTCCATTACCATACATGTTACAAAAGAAGGCACAGGTCACATTTTTAAATTTATGTTAGTGACATTCTGCCACCCTCCCAGACTTTCAGAAGCAATGTACTATTACAACAGGAGAGGTTTTAGGCAGAGGTGACTTAGGGCCCTTAATATTTTTGGACAAGTTTCAACAAACACTTTCAACTATATACTTCTTGTATTAAATCTGGTTTAAGTCATTCTGAAGCCATGACATACAAGGATAATATGTTGTTTGAGGAAATAACCAAAGATGGGTGTTTTGCCCCGGTTTTTGATATTTTCTGATGGTTTAAATTTTTTTATAGTCCATAATGTTATAGATCTGCTTGCCATCTTATTTATGTGTATTGTATCATGTACATTTTTTAAGTTGTCTGACTTTTTGTGATTCAAGGTTTTAGTTTATAGGTTCATAGGTGTTTACTAAGCTAATGACCACAAGAGCCTTTTTAAGCATAGCCATGCATCCCAAATCTCTGACAAGTTCTGGTACCCTTGATAAGTGTATGCATGGGCCTAGGAGATGAACCATACAGGTTACCTGTATCCATTAGAGACACAGGTGCCAAACCAAGGATGAATTTCTGGTTTCCCATCCAATTGTCCAAGTTGCACTTGAATTGGGTTAGGGAGGAACTCTGCTTAACATGGATGGAGAGCCTATTCCATAGACGGAGTAGTCTCTGGGATGCATACATATCACTCCAGCAAGTCCTATTTAAATCACAGGCAAGGTTTAAGTCCTTAGAATGGGTAATTCTGGTGCTGTTTGTTTTGTGGATATGCAAGAAGTCCATCAGAGTGAGGTCTGACAATGCTCTGTATGCCAGGCATAGATCTCCCCTCAAAAGTATGTAGGAGGCAGAATACAGGGATAGGGCCTTGAAGTGGGCTGAATAGAACATATTACTTATGCCCTGTATTCTTTTAGGTTCATAGTTTCATAGGTTGGTACTGGGCTATCTGCCCAAAGGCATATATTAGCCCAGCCACATTGTGTGGTATTCACCACCCCTTTAGTAGTTCCCTAGACCCTTGTACTAGCAGCTAGTACCCTTGGCCCCTATCTAGTAGTGCTGTTGGTGTGATCCCCCGTGTGAACTTTCTGTTACCCATCCACTCATCAAGGTTCCTCTTGAAGAGTGACAGTGAGGGGCTCTGTCTTATGTAGATTGGGACCCTGTTCCATAGTAAGGGAAGTCTCTGCGAAGGGAATCTATCCCTCCAGCATGTTCTATAAATTGTTGTGTTGAGGTTTATATCTCTAGAGCGTGTAGCTCGAGTAGATTTGGTTTTGCTAAGATGGAGCATGTTCAACAATTCTGGGTTGAACATGGCTCTGTATGTTAGACAGAGATTGCCTCTGAGAAAGCGGTATGCAACAGGGAACAGTCTTAGCTTTTTCAATCGTGCTGCATAGGGCAACTATTTGAGGCCAGTAATCCTCTTGGTTAGGTACCTCTGTGGTCTCTCCAGCTGCAGGAGATGTCTAGCCAGGTACATTCCAATTGGTGCATTGTACTCAATAATGGGTCTGATGAGGGAAGAGTAGAGGGGCACCATTACATCCTTACATCTTGATGCGAACTCTTTAGTGATCAGATGGGTCACATAGAAGGATTTTCTAACCACTTTGGCAACATGGTTATCAAAGGAAAGCTGACTATCTACTTGGGTCCCCAAATCCCTTATTTCTTCTTCAGATTTCAGGGGATTACCTCCTATGTTGTAATTTGCGGGTACTCTGTTTTTTACAAAGGGGATTACTACGCATTTTTTTGCATTTAGCTTGAGACCATGGCTTTGACACCATGCATCAGTCTCATTTAGGCCCTTCTGGAGGATCTCCATGTTGGCCGGAGACTCTATTATAGCACCCAGTTTGCAGTCGTCCGCAAACTTAGTTAGCCACAGCCCTTCCATGCTTGCCTGTACTTCTGAGAAGTGTATGCCAAACAGGAGGAAACTCTGTGGACGTTCCAATTGTTGGATGTGCCTGGTTAAATACATACCAAAGGAGGCATTGTACTCAATGACAGGTCTGATGAACGCCAAATACAGTGGAATAATGACTTCCTTGGACTTAGATGCCATACCTTTGTTTATACGTTGAGCAACATAGAATGATTTCCTCACCACTGTAGACACGTGATGATCAAAGGTAGATTACTAACTATGTATGTCCATAAGTCCCTGACTATGGGTCAACTCTAAGGGGTGTGTTGTCAATATGATAGTTTCCAGGGATGGATGACTTCCCAAAGGATACTATTATGCATTTATTGATATTTAGTTGTAGTCCATGGCTCTGACATCAGTTGTTTGTCTATGTCAGCCCCTCCTGGACAACATTTGTGTCAGTGTGAGATTCAATGACAGCTCCTAATTTTCAATAATCTGCAAATATAGTCAGCCAGGGATCACTGACATCGGCCTTGACTTCTGAGAAGTAAATGCCAAAAAGGAGCGGTCCAAGGACTGATCCCTGAGGGACTCCACTTGTGGCTGGCCTCTTTGTAGAGGTGGATTCCCCAGTTCTAACATCCTGGCTCCTGTCTGTGAGCCAGTTGGCTATCCACCTGGTGACATACGGGTTTGTATTTACCCTCTTGAGTTTGTCAACAATGCCCGAGTGGGGTATTGTGCCAAATGCCTTGGCCAGGTCAAGGTAGGCAGTGTGAATGATTTTGCCCTCATCTATTGCTTTGATGACCTTCTCAAAGAACTCCACCAGGTTGACTATGCATGATCTGCGCTTGACGAAACCAAACCTAGTCAATTACTCCAGGTGAGACTCAAACCCTGCACCTTCTGTTTGCAAAGTAAACGCCTTAACCATTATGCGAACCTCCCATCCTAAATTTATTGCCCTTGTGAGCCATTTTAAGCTGAGCCAATTACTCCAGTTGAGAATTAAACCCTACACCTTCTGTTTGGAAGGCAAACACTTTAACCATTATGCCAACAACCTAATCCTTGACCATGAAATGCTTTTCTTGAGTCTGAAGTTTTAAATTTTACACATGAAAGAATATTAAGTATGTATCAACCCTCTGAAAGAAGAGGCATGAGTCCCTAACACTGCTTCTGTGCTTGTTGGCTCACTCACACAGGTTAAATAGTGTATGTTATTTCTTGTGCTTTCTTATTTGTCTGGGTTTTAAAGCCTTTATATATACAATGCTGTTTTTGTGAACAAGGGAATCTCTAAAAAACACATGTTGCTTATTACATGATTGTTAGCCTTTCCAAATGCAAAGAAACATGGAGAATGATATAATTAGCAGATCTTTAATAATTGTTCATGGCACCAGAAAGCTAGTTATACTGCTTGGATTCAAGCACTGTTTTTTTACAACTTAAGAATGGTCTGTGGGAGTCCAAAAAGTACTTGACCTGTATTGTTTATTGTTTCTCTTGTCCCAATGGAGGAGCAATAAAACAGAAACTGTACTGCTGCCAATTGTATGATTTATTCAGCAATGTCTAAGTGATTATTGGAGGTCTAGGAACATTAAGGGCAAGTACGGTGAAGCTTATTATATGCATATTTACACACATTTACATTGTATATGTAATTGTATATATTTATATATAATATATTACTGTATATATTACATTTTATTTTCGTAATGCGCACGCGTGTGTGTGTGTGAATTTAGATAGATATATAAATTATATATTTACAGATCGATACACACGCATATACATACACAAGGTCATTGCAGGCTAGCTTCTTGAAGGTCAGTATGCCATAAGATTCATGCCTCCTCCTCATCATTAATATGGACATTGTTTTTGGCAGCCAGTTGCACCTAGTTTGCACTGATGCATTGACTGCAGTGACCATACAGAGATAAAGGTTTTACCAGATGCACTCTGCAGTAATGATTCTAACTGCGGTGGAGGTGCGGCGGTAGCGTTGTCGCCTCACAGTAAGACGTTGTATTGTTCGATTCTCAGCTAGAGCGTCTTCTGTGTGGAGACATGCGTGAATGGGTGTACCTTCGTTGAAGGTTGTGCGTCAGGGCCGGCAACTCAGCACGTAAAAATCTACTGCCAATCATTAGCGACCGGAATTCCACTGTGGCGACCTCTAACCGCCCCAAAGACACAACAACAGCAACTCTGCCGTAATAATTCTCTAAATAAATGATTAAGTTAATACAACAGATTGAACAGCCCATTTTACAGGTTGGGCATGGTACTTTAAGCTGATAAATGAAAGATTAATAAAATATAGTGGTAGTAAAAAAAAATTATGTAAAAATGTGTTGTATTTGCGACTTTTGTGAGCATGAGTAGACAGTCTGTGAGTCATTACAACCTGCTGTGCTAAGCCTGGAGCATGGAAGCATAGAAATGTAATGAAGAATGGCAGCATTTAAATATTGCCAGTGGTATATTACACAGATTTGGAAACAGGATGATGGCACCCTGCACCAATAAATGCAGAAGGAAAAATTGACAGGTGCACATTTCATGTTTTAAAATATTCTACAGTTTGCTATAAAAGAACAATAACAGCAAGAACTTTTCTGGTGCTCGAGATCTTGGTACCACCTCTGTGTGCCCCTTAACCAGCTCTTTGATTGTTAGGTTTTTGACAATAATGATCTAGATGTAGAACTGGTGAATGTTTTGAATATGTGAACAAAACACAATGATAAACTATCCGCAGGTCAAACTCATAGCCCTTTAAACAAAATGTATTTATTTATTTATGTATTTATTTATTTATTGATGTATTTATTTACTCATTTGTTGTATTTGTTGATCTGGAAAATCACAATGATCACATTCTTGGACTTAGACGTCATACCTTTAATAATACGCTATGCAATGAAGAGAGATTTCTTGCAATAGTGGATATGTGGTGACTGAAGGACAGTTTGTTGTCCACATAAGTTTTCAGGTCCCTAACTACAAGATCAATTTATCGTGGTGTGTAGTTGATGTGCTAGTTGCAGGGGATGTCATGCTTGCAGAAGGACACTTATACACTTTCTGGTATTTAGTTTTAGTCCATGATTATGACACCAGCTAGTTGTTTGGGAGAGGAGGATTGTGGTGTCCTCTGAGAGGTTTATGATGGCACCAAGTTTACAATCATCTGCAAACATGGTTAGCCATAAACCCTTAATATTAGCTTTGACTTGTGAGAAGTAAACACCAAAGAGGACTGGCCAAAGCACTGAAGTTTGGAGTACACTACTAGTGACATTTTTTGGAGGAGGTAGAGCCACCTACCCTAATTTCCTGTGTTCTATTTCTGAGTCAGTTTCCTATCCAGTAAGTCACATAAGGAATAAGATTTAGCTGGGAGAGTTTCTGAACAATATCTAAGTGTGGGATGGTGTTGAATGTCCTTCTGTGGTCTAATTATGTGGAGTGGACTTAATTTCTCTCATCCATTGCCTCAGTAACCTTTCTGAAGAAGTCAACCAGTTTAAGCAGGCAAGATCTTCTTTTGACAAAGCCAATCTGCATTGAGTCAAGAGTTTGTAGGTTGCCTATGTCATTCTTTATTATTTCCATAATGATCCCCTCCATAGCCTTAAAGATTAGTTTGACCAGACTTATTGTACTATAATTACTCCCTAATTTCTCAAAAATAAAAGACACAGATCACGCCAATGAGTCTATAGGACACTGAATACAGGCACATAGCCTTCCACTCTCCTGATAGTTCAGTTCTTTTTAGCCTGTGATCTTTTTAGTTAGAAAACTCTGGGGTCTTTCCAGTTGTTTAATATGTCTAGTAAGATACATCCTAAAGGGGATCTTATCAATGTGGAATGTAGAGGGTACAGACTTCTTTGGATCTGTATGAGATAGCCTCTGTGATCAGCTGTGCCATCTAAAAGGATTTCTTAGTCACTGTTGCAACACGATGGTCAAAACATAGGGAATTATGTACCCAGGTTCCGAGGTCTATCACATTTTCGTTTTGAAGTGGGTTGTTACCTATACTATATCACATGATATAAGCAGGCCTTTCTTAGTATGAGTAATACTATCAGTAATTTCATATAACACTACTGACACTTCCAGTCAATCTTCACTTCACTCCAAAAAGACCTGTATGAAATGTATTTAAGAAAACATGACTTAGTCTAACTTGTAGTATTTTACAGAAAAAAATTACAGCCTGTGTTTGTTGTAATGGGCCTCTAATTTTTAATATCTTGTTGTGCCCTTTATTTTCAAATATAAATCTTATAACACTATCACACAGAGACTAACTAGTTGTACATGTATCTAACCATTGACAAAATAAGTTTATGTCTCGCTGACATATTTTTATAGAACCCATAGTTAATGCCCTCTATATTTGGGAATGAATCAGCAGAGAGGTCATGCAAAACATAATCAAATTCTGACAAAGATATGTGACCATCTAACACCTTAATGTCTTCTGCAGAAACATGAAGAACACTCACTTGTGTTATAACAGTGTCACAGCGGGAAAACAAAGTTTGAACATAAGTCTTCATTCTCTGCATTATTTCAGATTGGGTGATGGCCATAACACCATAAATATAAAGCAACCCTAGCATTAATTCAGAATATTTTTTAAATGTCTTATTTAAAAGGGGAGACACTTCTTGTTTAGAACCTTCAATAACATAATATTGCTTTGCTAGCAGTACATCTCTTCTGGCAGCTGTAAGTGTTTTTAAAATGTTTTCACTTTCTAGGCAAACATCAGCATCTACAGACTATAAGGAAGCCTCATCATTTTCCAAGCAAATAAATATTTATTTTTGTATTGCAAAATTGTTTTTCTTCAGAGCAAAATACAGTTTTATTTGCTTTATAAAGGGACCACCACTGCAACCAGTTTTCACTAAAGTCAAAATGACTACTAGTTCCTATAAAAGATGCAATGGATCTTCATATTCTGTTGTTCTTTCTAACTACCCATTTAACTTTTTAATAGCCTTACCAACTGTGAAACTAGATACATTGCTAACAAGCTCAAAAAACAATGCCGTACGACCAGTTATAGTTACATGAATAAGAACAGAAAAATTAAAGAAAAAGAATTTGTATAAGACAAATAATGTCAGCTGATAATCACCTCTGTACTAAACTGGCCCTATGTAAGGTTCTAAAACAGGATTGTTAGAATCATGCAGAAACTTCACAGCTGCACTTTTTTTACTCTCATATGGCAATTCAAATGAGACAATTATCACTTAAAAATGTTGCACCACAAAAAATACATCTTCTCTAAAGTTTTTTACTAGTACAAGCATAAATGAGTCTGAAAACACTCACCCAGGATTGTATATCACCATTAAGAATTCACCCTGGAATTGCAATTAATCCATATAACACAGAAATACTAGACTTAAACAAAACATCTATACCAGAACATATATCTCCTGCATAGCTCCAAACGTGTTATGTCCCCAAACAACCTCAGTCTGTTTTTTTTTTTTTTTTTTTTGTTAATCAGGGCATAATCTTATATCAAGTAAGCATACAACGTTAGACCCTGCCTATGTACAAAAATGTAATTCTGTAATCTGTGATGTTCATTAATCAAGCTGCTCACATTTAAACTGCTAATAACAAACCTATCCTTTTCCTTTCTTAACAGAATGTTTTTAGTCACTGTCTCAGCTTCCTTTTATGTACTCTATTATTAGAAGAAGTGCCAACATGCAACTCAGGTAGACTTGTTCCTAGTAAGGAAAGGGTGCTGGGGTAGAATAAGTGATTACAAAGTCATCCACAGTGAAACAAACAGTCCAACAGCATAAACCACTGGATAGCACAGTCAGCTGCAAGCAGTGTTCAGGGAAGGCTCTAAGACCAACAGAGACAAAGCTAAAGACATGGAAATTGACTGGAGGGAAAACACACGAGTTCAAGGAATTACTCGGGGCTCTAGCACCTCAAGAAGAAGAGGAAATAGATGGAGTTGAAGAAGAATGGCACCACCCCAGAACAGCAAATGTGAGGACTACAGAACAGATATGTGGCCAAATCAGATATGGAAATAAGGTACATAAGGAAAGCCGGTGTTGGAATGCAGAAGTTCTGGAAGTCATCAAAAGAAATAAGTGCAGGAAAAAGTGGGAGACAGAAAAGACAAACCCGGCTAGGAAGGAATACTGGTTGGCTAACAAAGAGGCTAAGAGAGGAGTTGCTATAGCAAAAGAACAAGGCATCACAGGCAGGCACTCTACCATTGTGGAAAGTGACTTAGATGGAAGAAAGAAACTCTATCAGGCTGCAAGAGAAAGACAGAAAGATAAACATGGTAGTCAGACACCCTTCATAATGGATTCCAACAACAACCTGCTCACCAGCCCACAGGAAATCAAAGGCAGATGGAAGAAGAACTTCCAGTAGTTTCTGAAGAAAGAAAACCTCATAGAAGCTGCACAGCCTCAGGCACAGACGATGGTGAAAGGAGAGGAGGAGCCCACCACAGAAGAAGTAAGAACAGCACTAAGGAAAATGAAGTCAGGGAAAGCAGCAGGCTCAGATGAGGTCACAGCAGATGTGATAAAAATGTTAGGTGAGATGGGGCAAAATAGCTCCTGAGGGTACTCATAGCAGTGTGGAGAGAAAGACATATCCCAGATGACTGGAGAATAAGAATACTTGTACCAGTGTACAAGAACAAAGGGGACATTCATAACTGTGGGCAGTATAGAGGTATCAAAATCATGTCAGACTGCATGGAAGCTCAGGAGAGGGTGATTGACTGACAAAAATGCAGAGCAGTAGAAAGAAGATGGGAGACGAGCAGTTTGGATTTAGATCAGGATGCAGCACAACTAGCCCGATATTTGTAGTGAGACAGATAGTTGAGAAGAAACTAGAGATCAGGAAAAAGTTTAACTGGGCATTTTCTAGACTTGGAGAAGTAATAACAAGGTCCCAAGAAAACTGACCTGGGCAGTCCTGCGGTGGTTCAAGCAGACAGAAGCACCTCTCTCCTATTCTGTATCAGCAGTCCTATCATGGAATGTTGCAGTACATTCATCATAGAATCCAACATCTCACTCTGCAGATGAGCTGATAGCACAGACACCAGAGAATATACAGTTATGAGAAAGGCGTTATCATGCACATATGTAAAACGATAACTCCTGACTGCCTACAGAGGGTGCTATACACCTCACTGCCAACAAATACTTATTAATGCCATGAGGATTATATTTATTGCCTGAGTATTTGCATTTGCAACACACAGAAAAATACTGGTGGATTATATGGAATTCAACCTCGGTGAGAAATAATCATAAGCATTATGAAAACAACATTAAAACAATTTCACTCAGCACTTTGTAACATGATTCCCACATGATCCATCAGCACTTTGTGAGACCTGTGGACAAATTGTGGCATCTCCAGCAGAGGACATTCATGTAACTGCTCTCATCTGATGGGCCTACAGTTTCATATGCCACCACTGCACCACAATCATGCCTGGAGAAAAGAGAAAACGCAGGATGCAAACTTTTCAAGAGACTGTGGACTGCACCTTAGTAAGTAATGTCTACAGGCAAGCCTAAAGCAGGCAAAAGAAAATTAACATTAGCACTAAAAATGTCATGGAAGCCCCTTCCCACATACAGATAAATGCAGAGGGTAACACTCTCAGGTGGTAACACAACTAACAGGAGGTAATGCCCTCTACCAACATCCCAGCCAACATAGAAGTCACAATCATAGCCTTACCTGCATATATTTGTCAAACTGTTTCAGAAAACAATAATGCCTTCTCTTGCAACACATTCAGCAACCAATCTTTGTCCTTCCAGCAGCACAAATACTTTAACAAAACTTGTTCTGAAAAAAAATGTTACCATGTGAATCACATATCCACTTCTTCTTTACCTTTACAACCAATCTAGCACAAATGCTTTAGGGAAGTTCTGATGAAAGAAAATTGCTCTCTTTGCACTAGACAATACAATCCATACCTTCACCGCAATACAAATGCTTCAGAAAAACTGTGCTGAAGCATTGAACAATGTGCACATTGTTATGAAAAAATGGAACTTCATCACTCTCAGTCTGGCAAACAATCACATAGCATAACTAAAATAATGTACAGTATAATCTGTGAGCATTAGGATGTGTAATCATTATAGCTCATTTACAAGTATGCTCTAACAGCATTGAACCATCTATTGCACAGTGGTTCTCCTGTACTATAGTAGTACATCAGCTTTGTGGTAGTAACAGTAGACCTAAAACTGTTCAAACCTAACCAATATAACATAGAGTCATGCAGCTTTATCTTACAATCTTCTGACATTTTCAACAAAGCGTTTTTACCTTGAAATATTCCCATATTGTAAAGTTTGTACATCATTGCAGTGTTGATACAAGAAATGCATGCACATTTCTGGTGGAGCACTTGGATGGCTGTAATACATGCATGGTCATGCACAGGTGCCTCATCTGAATGCCTGTGGGCAGAAAAGTGATAGGCATAGTAATCTTTGATGTGTCGTCATGGTCCAATTGTATGGCATATATCATATGCGCAACCCTATGCAACTGTGTAAATTGCTGGGTAGAACAGGGATGCAGGTTTGTGCATAGTTTTACTGCCTGCTCAGTGATCTGGGCATATCAGGAACACAGATGTCATATACTGTGTAGACCTCTGCTGCAGGTCCATCCGATGTTTAAAAATTCACACCATAGATGTGCTGTATCTACTGTATAATATGCAGTGAATGCTACACTGTGCATGTGCTGTGTTCACTGTATGCTACACTGTAGATGTGCTGTATGTGCGTATAATATGCTGTGACTGCAACACCATGGATATGTTCTACATGTTAGGTGACATGCACTGGGGATGGTGTTTTTTCATCTGAAGCCTTCTTCTTTTCATTCCTTCGGGCACAGTGGTCATTCTTCATAGGTACCATGTGCTGTTAAACTGACAGCTTCATATACTTTTGCATACTGTATAGTGCAGCATAGGCCTGTGCTTCCGTGTCAGGTGAGTACTGGATCACTCCCTATGAGATATACAGCAGCATGAACCATACTTTCAAAATGCCAAACAGTTGTTCCTGCATGTTTTTGGCTTTGGATTCATGGTACATTTCCTCAGCAAATCATTATGGATGTCTGATAGGGGTTGCAATCCAGGGCTCCACTGGATGTTCATCCATGAAACAGAGAATGCACAAGTCAGTCTTCGTTTGTCCCTGACCATGACTTTTACATTGTTTCACTAATCTTGACAATATATTTTGTGGCACACATACATAAATACATACCTACAAGCTAGCTTTGTATGACATGCCCCATTATGAATGCCTAATAGGATCTACCTAGTTGCAATATGCAAAACAGCTTTCACACTTAGCACTTACTATCTTCTCATTATTCGATAGGGTGTACATACCTGGATATGTGTACAGTCTTTTCCATCATGATTATGTGACGGTTTGTTGTTCTTGTGTGTTAGTGGGCAATGTGAAACATTCCCCCACGTGCTATAAAATGAGATGAGGGCCATACCTCTCAACTTGCATCCATCAAAAAACTAGACAAATGTCCATGAAAAATAGGATAATCTCGACAAAAATCTGGGCACTAATTAGCATAAAATTTACACACCTAGTAATGTAACCTTGACCACCCAAATAGGCCCATGAGATACCACCAAGCAGAAACACTAAAACATGTAGTAAAACTAACTAAATAAATAAATGTGATTCAAGATAACCAACAAATATTGCAGGTAGCACCTGCACATATTCATTTTATATATATATATATATATATATATATATATATATATATATATATATATATATATATATACATACACACACACACACACACACATATATATAATATAAATATATTTTATATATAATAAATATATAATAAATTTTATATGATCATAACTACGTTCTTTCTTTTTTATCTTCAGACTTGATGACACGACAGAGCAGACTATGACATTAATTGATGGGTGGATGACATATTCCAACTATGAATGATATGTATTTGAGCAATATATGTTTTTTTTTTACTTAATTACTTACAATGAAGTGGTACTATGCCGCGGTGGTATGGCGGTAGCGTTGTTACCTCACAGCAAGAGGTTCTCCCGTTCGATTCTCGGCTGGGCTTGGGAGTGCCTTCTGTGTGGAGTCTGCATGTCCTCCCCGCGGTTGGGTAGCATTCGAAAGACATGCATGTGTAAATGGGCGTGCCTTCGTTGAAGGTTGGGCATCGAGTTGGCACCTCGGCGTTTTGTAAAAATCTACTGCCAATCATTAGCGAACCGGAGTTCTGCTGTGGCAACCCCTTACCAGGAAAAGCAGAAAGACAAACAACAACTTACAAAGAAGTGGTGCTGGAAGATTTGGCAGTTTTGGATGCAGGCATGGCTGAACCCCCCCCCCCCCACACACACACACACACACTGAATCTATGTCAGTTTTCTCAATCTTTCTACTTTCTCTGGGAATCGGGTTTGATGCTGGAATCTATCTAGGCATGACAGGTGGGTACAGTGTTGCACAGTAGCCTTCCCAGTTCCCATTTAGTCTTTTCTATTCCCCCTAAGTTTCATTTGGCCTCCTCCTTTCCTGTCTTGGTCCAGCTGCTGCCATGACATCTCTCTGGCTACTAGTGTTCCACAGGAAAGAGTTACATCATTAACTGTTTGTTTTGCTTAACTAATCATCAGCTAAGGTAATTGCTTTAAAATCCTTTGAGGAAGCAAGAACCAAGGAATGGAGAAGCAGCACTGTTAGTTTTGCTTAGCTTATCAGCTAAGCTAAATTGCTTAATTTTGAGAAGGTGAGGTGGATCAGCAGCAGGCAAATGAGTTAAGAACAGTAGAAGTTTTAAACTCCAGGAGCAATCCTGCCATTCCTAAGAGTCTTTCCTGGCTGGTTAATGTTGTGAACAACTGTGCACTATGCGGCTGTACTGTGCTGACTCACATCACAAAGCAGCAATGCCTGATGCTGTATTTGTAAACAGAAAAAAAATTCCTTCCAGCTGTTTGCTCACAGCACTGCCAGTCGCATCGTGTTCATGCAATACTGAGTGATGATATCAGCAAACAAGCGGAAGTACAAGTAAAATGAAAAAAATATTCAGAATTGTAAGGGGACAATCAGAAAGTCATTGCACCCTCGTATTTTGAGCCCCAATTTAAGTGGAATTTTCCACACAATTCGGGGCATTTGAGAGGACATGGTGAGGACTGTATCTAGCATCTTTATACTGAAAACAAGGATAGGACAGGGATGTCACCTGTAAGCTACTGAGAGCTCCCTGTAGTTAAGATGCAGGAAAGCTCCTACCTTCATAAGTAGCAGGACAGGTCATCCCTGGAGTTTAGGTGGTATGAGATCACATGACATGTTACTGACGGTGTTCAGCATTCAGCTTCAACTGAAGTTTATTAGAAAATTTAAGCATTAAACACTCTTGCACAAAACATAATATATTAAAACATAAAATAAGAACAAGTACAAATATAAATGAACAATAGCTATAACAATATTTGATGGGTTGTTGTTAAAAAGCCATGTAAAAAAAGAAAGCCTTTAAAAATCCATTAAAGCATATTAAAGTTGTATATGATCTAAGCCACCATGGTTGTAAACTCCTGATATACAGAATCTGCTAGGTAAACAACCAAACTGTGGTGTTTCAAATTGTACCCTAGCAACTACTGACAGCCCCATGCTTGTAGTGCAGAAAGCCTAGCGTGTGCAACAGGAAACAGTTGACTTATTGAGAGAAGACTGAGACTCAGTCTGCACCCCAAACCAAACAAATAAACTGCAATAAGGCAGGAAAAGGAGTAGCCACTCTGGTCCAACAAATTGAATGTGCAGGATGCTGAGAATATGGAGGACACTACATATGATCTGCAGTCTTTCTGTAAGCAGAGATACATTATATAGATACTTTCATATAACTACTTACATTAAAAAATGCACCTTGTGTCTGTTTCCCTTAGGTTTATCCTGACCAGCAGAGAGGGGATTAGGGATATTACTTAATAGCTGCTTCACTTCCCTCACCCCACATTTTCTGAACATATTCTTACTTAGTTCTTTCTCAGTCTAGTTTGTTCTTTACAATATTCACTCATATATGTTTCATGCAGAGTGACTCAACATTTTAAAGGTAATGTTTGGTTCTGGCAATTATAAAAGTAACAGCTTTAAGGAAGCAAACTTTTTTTATCAAAATCAGATTCATGGTTTGAAGGAACAATCCAAAATACTTTTGTACTCAGGATCTAATATTTGTATAAAATCAATTATCTAATTACTGCACAACCGATCCTTTACAGTACTCACTTGAGCGAGCCATGCCACCATACCAAAGATTGTTTTTGTGCAGAGTACTTCACTGGGTAAGCCCTGCATTGCGCAACCTTACTGCACTCTGCATTGCTTCAGTCTCCTAACTTACCTCACTCCCACAACCCCCAACATAATTATATTTATATTTAAACACTACAACCCATTTTGCAGTACCAGTCAAATACCCTTCCATTAACAGGTATTCAGTTGTTATCCACAAATTCCCACATTACTTCCACAGCCCACAGTAATACCACCAATCAGCTTACATTAACAAATACATCACTTCCAAATCTCACCTCCTTGCATCCCAATTCATATCAACCAGCACCTACTGTACATATCCAAACAGAATTTCCAACAAGGTACTCTTAGGGACAGCTTGAACCAGATACCTTTTCCTGCATAGGTAGGTACAAATGTGGAGATGTCTCAATCTGCATCAAAAACAAATACTTCTCAAGGTTTGTTAAGCAGTATGATGCACTTGAGCTTCTCCACATACAACTCACCTTAAACAAAGTCCCATACCGTATCCTTGTGAACTATAGCCCCCCCCCCATGACACATGAAAATCACACCACTTTCTTAAATGAACTGAATTTACACTCCATTCAACTCAACACCATACTCATGGTCTACTACAGCTACCACACTATAAACTGAGAATCATACACGACTCCAAGCATGTAGACCCAAACTTTTCTGGACTTTGTCAAAATAAATGTCCTGGAACAGCTAGTCTAGATGCCCACTAGGGGCACCAACATCCTTCACCTTGTCCTCACCGACATGAGGGAACCTTGCATCCCCAACACCCCCTACCTCCAGAAGTATAACATACTCACTGGTCATGTTGGATCTTAAAGTTGTCTCCTCTGAAACAAAAATAAAACCTGGGACACCAGCTAACCCTGGAAATTTTAGAAATTACTTCAAGGTAAACTTCCTACTATTAAGTGACACCCTGGCAAAATTTGAAGCCCCCCCTTAAGCCCAGAGAACACCGCTGCCTAAATGGAATTGTTCACAAATGTCCTTTTTAATCATCTATACATCTGCACAGAGACAGTGGTACCTACTCAAAATAAGCATAGAACAAATTTAAAAAACAAACCACCCTGGTGCAATCCCAACAATAGGTTGTATAACAAAAGGAAGAAAATCAATAAAAAAATAGGAAGTACAATGCCCAGCAAGAGACAAACTCCCTCATCAAACTAAATAGTCATCTCAGAGAATTAATTAAGTCTAACAAAGCCAAATTTGAGGTAAAAGTAGATTCCCAGGCTAAGGACAATCACAAGGAATTCTTCAGCTATGTCCACAATCACAAAGGCCACATACAACAACGTGCCAGTCTAATTACAAATGGGACAATCTACACTGAGCTGAAGGGTATAGAAAATCTACTGGCCAACAAATTCAGCTCCAATTTTACCCTGCTTTTTCTCCCAGCCACACCTCAGGAAATGCCCTCAACCATAACTCCCCCAACTATCGCTAGGGCACAGATCCTCAATTCATTCTCCAAGGCCAAGAACATTGCATTGATAGGCCCTGATAATATCCCAGGATGCCACCTCAATACAATAAAATATGGCCTATCAGGACTACTCAAATCAGTATTTAACCACATCTTCCAGACAGGCTTCATGCGAAGTGAATGGAGGATTGTAACTGTCATCCCTCAGCACAACTGCAGGCCATCTATGGACCTGGATAACTTGAGACCCAAAAGTCTGACTGCTGTCATTCCCAAAGCCATAGAAATAATTATCATGGAAATGATAAACAATGACATAGGAAACCTTCAGACACTGGTTCCAGCTCAGTTTGATTTTGTTAGGGGCAGATCATGCATATTCAACTTGATGGACGTCTAAGAGAAGGTCACCAAAGCAATGGACAAGAACAGCAAGGCAACTACTGCCTATCTTGATCTGGCCAAGGCATTTGACACAATACTCCAGTTTGGCCTTGTAGAAAAAAACCTCTCAAAATTAGGTATAAACCCTTATGTCACCCAGTGTTTAGCTAGCTCATAGATATGATCAAAGAAGTTAAGAATGAGGGAGTCGACCTCCACCAAGATGTCACTCGCTAGCTGATTCCCTCAAGGCTTGGTGCTGAAGCCGCTCCGTTTTGTCATCTACTTCTCTGAAGTCAAGGCATCAATGGCATCTGGCTGACTGAGTTTTGTAGGCAATTGAAAACTAGACACAGTCATAGAATCCCTCAAAGACACAAATACCCTCCAAGAAGGTCTGATACAGACAAATAACTGGTTCTAGAGCCACAGCCTAAAATTTAATGCCAAGAAATGCATAATAGTTTTCTTTGGAAAAATGGGTCTGCATTGAACCTACCACATTGATAACACACCCCTATGAGCAGACTCAGTGGTCAGGGATTTGAGAATGCATGTAGACAGTAGTAAGGAAATCATTCTATGCTGTGCAGCTTATAAGCAAGAGTATGACATATAGGTCCATGGATGTCATTGTTCCGCTGTAGGTGGCCCTCATCCGACCAATCATTGAGTATAATGTCCCATTCGGTATGTACCTGAACAGGCATATGCAACAACTGGAGAGTGAACAAAGCCTCACAAAAAGAATTCAGACTTAACATGTCTTATGCAGGCTGCCTCAAAGCTCTATCTCTGTACTCTTTCTTCTACAGACTGCTGAGAGGTGAGCTATGCCTGGCCTACAAAGCATCCTCTAATCCCTCTCTGATGGATATGTTGCACATCCACAAAGCAAATAGCATCTCAATTACCTGATCTAGGGACCTAAAAAATAAATAGGACACTTTGGAGGGACATGTATGTGTGTCAGAGACCACCCCTTCTCTGGTACAGGCTTCCCACCTATGTGAGCAAGTGTAACCTGGGCCAGTGAATGGAGAATCAGAATTTTACCCCTAGTTTGGCACATGCATCTCCAGTAGAGAAAGGCAGCCTGTAAATGCTTGGCTACCAATGCCCACACCTACATCCATCCATCCTCAACCCCTTAAGCCTACATATACCCCTTAAAATAATTATAGGATATCAACGTTTGTCATATACATTTGGAAAGCACGGCTAGGGTTAAAAAGGCCCCCAGCAGTCATTAGCATAGTGCTCACCTACGAACCTGTGAACCAAGAATATCATGTATGTTTTAACATAATGTTAACTTAGCAGGATTAACTAGCTAGATGTTGGTCACGTGCAGGGATAGTAAAAGCACAAATGGCTTATTGGACTATTTAAACATTTCACTGCTAACAATCCCAGGGGTCAAACAGAATATGCTAGAATTGTATTTCCATTTCAGAAATGTGTAGATGCCTGCAATGTTGCATGTTGTTAACCCTCCCTGTCAAAGATGAGTCCACCAGTGGCCAACAAATTATCATGTTTATTATGTGGACAATGCTGAATGCTACTGTGTGGACAGAGACACTTTCTGGAAGTTAGCAGATGTGTGGTGCCCTCACAAGGAATCAAGGGGGAAAGCATGGAATGCCTATCCCAGTGGGCAAGAAGGCTTGTTTAGCTTTGACTCTCTTCACTTTTGGGACCTTTCTGCATCTGACAGGGGATATGTTAGGAGTTTTGTAGACATCCAAAGTACAGGCTTTCAAGGTATAAAATTGTATCCTTTTTCAAAATGGAGAAATGCTCTAGTGATACAGGCATATTGCTGTAATTAAAAATATTGTAATCACTGTGTGAAATCATAATCCCATCAGTACCAGCAATGGCTACCATTTCTTGCCTCTGTCTTTTTTTTTCCTTTTGTCTGGACATGCTGTTAATTGTGTTTCCAATAATTGCTGTGCTGAGTTATACTCAGACCCGGATCTTGTGTGTGACTGGACTGGCTTAACAGCCATTCCGATCTTTGCAGGACAGGAAAATCCTGATTGCAGGTGATGAAAAAGTTCATAAAGCTTGTACTTTGGATCTTTACAAACTGGATAAGAACAACAAAACTTTTAGAAGGTATAATCTGAACACAAATGAATGCATTTTGTTAGAATTTAAAGAAAAGATGGGTCTGTACGTATCATGAAGCCTGATAAGGCAGGTGTCACTGTTATTTTTGATAGTATTGGCAACACATGTGCCATGTTCAACATCTTACACAATACATCTACTTATTTTTCAGTTCTAAAAATGAAGTTAATATGGCTTATCTCAAAACTGAGCTGTACTTGGATGAGTTATTTTTTTTTGAAAATAGGATTTCCACAGTTGTTCATGACTTTCTCAAGATTAGTAAACTAATCATAATGACAATTATTGGTGTCCCCAAAGTACATAAGAATGTTTTGGACTCACCGTTTAGGCTTATAGTGTTGCACAAGGCTCTAAGATCTACTCATTGATAGTGTATGTTGGCAGGCAACTTAATTTTGCCTTTCAAGAAAATTCAGATTTGCGTAAAAACTTATGGGATTTTTTTGGGAGACTTACCTCTAAGGTATGGTCCAAAACTCAAGTTTTTTAAACAATTGACGTTATAGATCTTTTCACCTCCATTCTTAATGAGGAGGGATTGCAATATTGCAATTTTTAAATGAAAGTTTAATTGATTTTTAGTCCCTCTCAGGTGATATGACTAAATTACTAATGGAACTCATGCCTTTAGTTCTTGAAAAAAAAAATTTTTTTTAAAGGTGAAATCTTTAAACAGACTAAAGGGGTGGCTATGGGGGCCACTTGTACCCCATATACACCAGTGTGGTACTTCTTGCTTGGGAAAAGCTGTTTGTTTTTTTTTTTTTGTTCCATGTACTTTGTTTTTTCTAAAGCATATTTTAGACACTTGAGCAATATATTTGTTCTTTGGGATGGCCCTAAAGTGGTAATTAGCTCTTTTATTAATTAGTTAAACAGCACAACCACATTTTTGACACTTACATATAATGTTAACAAATTATTTGGATACACTCATAAAAACTTCCAAGACAGGTTTTATCTCTAGCATATAGAGGAAGTCAACTTTCACTAATTCCTATCTGCACTTTAAAAGTTTCCATCCTCTTTCTTTTAAAAAGAGTTTGATTAAAGGACAAGGTATAAGAATAGCAAGAATGACCTCCTCATACGAGAAAGTAAAAGAAGAGTTTGGTATTATTAAAAGGATGTTTTGGATAGAGGATACCTACATGACTATATTCAAAAATTCTGATTGAGGTATTAAATGAATGGGGAAAGAGAGATAAACCCCTTTTAGGTGTTGGTCTGTTTAGGGATAAAGTAGAAAAGAAAAAAATGGGTCAGAATTCGGAAATGCAGATGGAAATAGTGCATTTTAAAGGGCTAAGGTTATATCATATAACAAATGTTCATAGCAGGTCAAGAATATAGTTAACAGTAAATGGAATATATTAAAAGCTAATGCAAATATTCACAGTTTAATAGGACTTAACCTCATTTTGTTTTTAAGACTGCAGCTAAACTTAGGAACTGCCTGAAGGGCATGGCCATGGTAAGATCCCAACATCCTTTTCTCCTTCAACTTGTTTTAATAGAAACAATGGAACTTCTAAGGTGGCTCATGCAAACAGTATCCTTTTATTCTTGAAACTGATACTCTGACAAAGGGCAGTGGTCTCAATATTCATGTCCAACAACAAAAAGGCAATTGAAGATTTAGAAGATATGAAGATAAATATAAAGGAAAAGTACAAAATAAGCAATTTATTGATGATCTAAAAAAAGTTTTATAGAGAATTGGGAAACAAGGTAAAAATAATTGAAAGACGGACAAATAAAAAGAAGAAATAGATACGTTTCTGAGAAATATCTCTGAAGATCCTGTGGAACATAACAAAGATGCTAAATGGATAGAAGACGTTAGAGAAAGAATAAGAAGTTTAAAGGACAGGATATGAAACAGGATGAAGTAACAGCCAAAGAGATTGAAATATAGTTAAGAGAAGCCTCTAATTGGAAAACCCCAGATGCAGTACCTAACTTTTGGCTAAAAGTATTAACACCTTTGCATGAAGATTTAGCCATGAGTAAGAACTATTTAATATGCACACCATAAACAGACACCAACCTGGCTAACAACAGAAAAAGCAACGCTTTTACCTAAGAGTGAACCTGCAAGCTACCCTAAAAATTATAGACCAATAACTTGTCTTCTGATGACGTATAAACTATAAATGGGAATTGAAGCCAACAGAATTTATAGTCATTCAGAAGAAAACTCAATTATGGCGGTAGAACAAAAGGGTAATAAAAGAAAGTCATATGGATCAAAGGATCATTTGTTGTTAAATAAAGTCATGGTGGAGAACTCTGAAAAGGGGGGAGAATCTAAGTATGGCATGATTTAACTATAAAAAAGCATTTGATAGTATCCCACATTCATGAATAAAAGAGTGCTTAAAAATGTCTAAGATGCACCCTACACTGATCGACTACATTACAGTGACCATGAAACAGTGGCAGACCACTTTGCATATAGCCATGATAAAGGACAAATTATTATCCCAAGGATAAAAATTCAAAGGGGGATATTCCAGGGTGACTCTTTGTCACCACTGCTATTCTGCCTTGCCCTTAACCCGTTAAGCTGTCTACTTAACAGCTTAGGCCATGGGTATAATTTGGCTCCTAGAAAACAGCAAAGTGTAAAGACTTCTCATCTTCTCTTTGTCGATGATTTAAAACTGTATAGCTCATCAGACGAGGAACTGAAAGTACAACTGTAAGTTGTCAAAACTTTTTCAGATAATATAAGAATGTCATTTGATCTTGATAAATGTGGAAAAGCAACCTTTAAAGCAGGAAAAACGCAACACCAGAAAACATCAGTTTAGGACAAGAATGTAATATAAAAAACGTGAGCAAGAAGGAGTGTATAAATATTTTGGAACTGATGAAGGATTGACAATAAAACATGAACAAATGCAAATAAAACTTAGTAAGGAATATTTCAGAAGACTTAAATTAATCCTGAAAACAGCACTGACATCTAGGAACACAATCCAAGCTATAAACCAATTTGCTCTTCCTGTCCTAACTTACAGTTTTGGAGTGACTGAGTGGCCCCCAAAACATGTTAGATAGATTAGACAAGAAAACAAGAAGGGTAAAAATCAGTACATACCAAGATTATATATTCCCCGTTCTGAAGGAGGGATGGGCCTCCTTGAAATTGATTACATGTATAGATCTGCAACTGTGGGATGCCACACATATCTGCTGACCTCACAAGACCCAAATGTAGTGAAAGTTTTGAAACATGAGGAGAATAAATCTAAGATAATTTCTCTGCTTACTCTAGCAGAAGCATATCGGCGCCAAGCAGGAATGGAAGTCAAACCAGAAGTAGATAAAAATCAGGCACCAAATGAATGTATTTATTTTTATTTATTTATTTATTTATTGACATTTGTTAACCGGGTTTGTCCAACTGGGCTTGTGGCCCATTTTCAGTGGAGACCCGAGGAGAAAAGCTCCAGTAGTACATTTTGCACAAGTACAATTTTAAACAATAATGTTATAATAGCAGTTATAACAAAAAGATTCACATATGTTGGGTTACATGCATAAAGTTAAAGTTGCATTAAAAAGAAGCTAAGTAACAATTTTCATTGATATAATTCAATAGGTCAACAATAACATTTTTTTGTTTGTATAAAATTATGCAAATGCATAGTAGACACATTGGAGAGAGAGGTGTAATGAGGTACTAAGTATGGTCCTTTTGAGGGTACATAAAGGGAAGGAAGACTAGGTAGGGTCATGGCAAGGGCAGGTTCTGGAATTGAGAAAATAAGCTTTTAGTTCATTTTTAAAGTGTGAGGTGTGGGAGATTGAACGTAAGTCAAGGGGAAGTTTGTTCCAAGCATGGGCAAGGGAGTGTTTGTAGAGTACTTTGCCTACTGACCTTTTTGGGTGGTAGATATCAAGTAATTGTTGGTTAGAAGTATGGAGGGTCCAGGATGGGATGTAGATGGAGACTAAGGAAGATAGAGATGGACAGAAGGAGGGTTTATAAAGAATAGAGAGTAGCATATGGAATTGATAAGACAGCAGAAAGTAGGGAAGTTCAAGCCATTGAAGAGAGTTTAAAGAAATGCAGTGGTGTGAGTTGTATGGGGAGTTAGTAATGAATCTGGCTATTTTATGGTAAGTCTGTTGGAGTTTGTTTAGAGTGGAGGCCTGAATATTGGTAAGAACTGGGGTGGTATATAAGAGGGAGGGGAGGAGGAGTGCCTGGCCCAGGGTAAGTCTAGATTCAGAGGTTAGGAATTTTTTATTATGCTATAGCAGACCTAGTTTCTGTTTTTTTTTTTTTAATACACTGGAGTATTTGTAGGTTGAACTTTAGTTCGTCATTGATGATGACCCCCTAGGAGTTTTGTGTGGGTGTCAGGTTGGATAGTTGTATTGTTAGAAGATGTAATAAAAAAGGAGGTTTTGTGATGAGAAAGAGAATGGGGAAAGGAAAAGTAAGAGTTTGGTCTTTTTGGGATTTAGGATCAATAGGTTGTGAGAGAGCCTTTGTTCAGTGGATCATAGGGCCCATTGGGTCAGGGAGTGCAGTTCAGGAATGTTATTTGAGATGAATATAAGTGTGGAGTCGTCGGCTTACTGAATAAGGGAGGATTCTTTGCATGAGGTGTAAAGATCATTGGTGAAGATGTTAAACAAAAGGGGTCCCAAGATGGAGCCTTGGGGAACACCAGTGGAGATGGGAAGCAAAGGTGAGGAGGATGAAAGCCATTTGACAGATTGTTCCCTGCCAGATAGGTAACTATTAAACCAGGCAAGTGCGGAGGAGGATAGGTGAAGATTTGCGAGTTTGGATAGTACTAGAGGATGAGAGACAGTATTGAAGGCTTTGGAGAGATCTAGGAAGAGACAGGAAATGAGTTTATTGTTGTCTAGGGCCTCTGCAATGATATGAGTGAAGGAGAGGAGGGCAGTGGTGGTGCTGTGGTGAGGACAAAATCCATATTGGGTAGGGGTAAGTAAATGGTGTGTGAGGAGGTGATTGAGAAGCTGTGAGTGAATACATTTTTCTAATATCTTGGAGAGGGGGGACAGAATGGCAATGAGTCAGTAGTTTGAGGGGTCAGTGGAGTTTCCACCTTTATGAAGAGGGATAGTGAAGAAAGATTTCCAAAGGGTGGGGACAATTGATTCCAGAATAGATCGATTAATTTGTATAGATATAGGATAGGCAATTGAGTCAACAGCAAGTTTGAGGAATGTAGGAGATAGATTGTCAGTGGAAAGAGAGCAAGGTTTTAGCTTGAGTAGTAGAGATTTGATGTAAGTAATGGGAACTGCCTCAAAAGAAAACAAAGTTATATTAGTGGGACTTGGACGGGTGGGTGTCGAAGTAGAGTTTGGCTTAGAGGTTACCAGATGTTGGATGGAAGAGATAAAGTGTTTATTCAGGAGGGTAGCTGTTTCGTGAGAGGAAGAGTTAGGGTATGGGGAGAGATTAGAGGGCTTTCCAGGATAGAGGATGTTGTGGAGAGTTGACCAAAATTTTCAAGGATTGGATTTGTTGTTAAGATGAGCAGAGCTATAGTATAACTTTTTGTCATTAGTTGTATGTATTTTTGCAAGTTTCCTCAGTTGCCTGTATTTTTGAAGAAAAGGTGGTTGTTTAGTGTGCCAAAAAACAAAAGAAAGAATATAAGGTGGAGGACCGGAAGAGAAGGCAAGAAATGTGGAAAATGCATAAATACAGTTGCAAGTACCGAAAACTTTTGGAAGAACCTCATGTTGAGCAGGAATGAACACAGGAATGGTTAAGGAGAGGCAAATTCAAACCAAGAAATGAAAGGTTAATATTGGCAGCCCAAGACAGTGGGCTATGTACACGCTGGTTTACAAAGTTCATTTAACATGTAGGAGAAACAGACAAATGTAGGTTTTGCAACACAGAATTGGAAACAGATGCACACTTCATTGCTAGTTATGACATACAAATGGCAGAAGGACTGTATACTGAAAGGAATAATAATGTCGTGAGACTGTTGCATTGGGGATTGTGCAAACATTATGGTATTGAAGTGGCTGAAAAACACTGGAAACATGAGCCACAAAGCATCATATAAAATGATGAAGTCTATATCACATGGGATCATCCATTACCACGAGTTCAAAAAATAGATGCTAGAAAACTGGATATAATGGTCCAAGAAAACAAGTCAAAAGTAACACTGATCATTGAAATTGCCACACCCAATGACTACAGTATCCTGTGTACAGAGATATAAAGTTATGAAATATCAGGATTTGCAAGCAGAAACGAGAACGATGTGAAAGAAGGATACCTAGATAGTCCCAATAGTAGTATGAGCAACGGATCTTATAAAAAAAGAGTCCAAAATTATATTTAGATATGCTACCAATACATGTAACTCCATACGAATTGCAGAAGGAGTCATTACTGGGCACATTGGTGCTGCAAAGAGCACTTTTGGCTGACATCAAAGAGTGAAACAATGCTAATTTCATGAACTTTAATCATACTTTGACTTAGGAATGGAGTCTATTCCTATCATGGTATTAGAAACCCAAAAGATTTGGAGAAATTAAAGAGGGAAGCAATTTCCTGACTTCTGGAATTGTTTGTATTGCTATTTGTTCTGGATGTCCAAGTTCTATGTAGGAAAAGCTTAAATAGTGTTAAAAAAGAGACTGTATTAACCTTTTTATGATATAAAGAACACAATCTTGAATAGTGCCTTTTTAAACATACACAAAATTGTATTAATTATGCTAAGTTTAAATTTGGTATTTTGGAAAAGGGGGATGTTAATGCCTGTGGGGGGGGGGGTTGTCTGGTAGACCAGATTAGAGTATAGAGAGCTAATGTGGCAAATAAGATTAAATGCCATCACCATCTCCTCCCGGACTTAACAAACACATTTCAATTTGACCTGTTTTAAAATTATGGGCAGGCATATTATGAAATAGTCCACTCATTATCCTTTATTATTAATTATTAATTTTTGATATTTATGGCTTTTATATAGGTAACAACATTAACGGTACTTTTTATGGATGTCTTATTAGAATATTGTGTAACATTTTTTGCAATGATGAATTTTACTCATATTTGTATTAGGCTTATTGGTTATTTTGATTAGACTTTTGTAGGAATTACATGTGATTGTTTAACATGGTATTAATTGAGAAACTGGGTTATATAAGGAAGTGATGTCATGCATATTTTATTCTGATGAAGTCCTTTTGATAAGGGAATGAAAGTGCACAATCCTAATTATTTATTAAAAAGATTTTTTAATATTGTTGACTTGCCACCTTTTCTTTCACACCAGTGCATTATGTTTCAGTGGTTCATACTATTCTTGTGTGTAGCCACTGTAAAGTTCATAGCATCACCTATCTTTGCTAGTGAAGGACCAGGCTGTCAAGGCAGTGAGGTAAGGGCTGTAGTTGGCTATCTTTCTTTTGAATTTGGAAATATATGTCATACACATTTGTACTAATGAACTGTTTTATGCCTCTTTTTGCTTTTTCTCACTAGAGGATCAGCTGTTGTGCAAGATAAAATGAGGTGGTGGTGACCACATGGACCTACACCAGATGAAATGTCTGTTGCTAGGATTCCAGATGTTTGCAGGCATGCATGTCTTCAGGAAGATAAAGTTCGCCTTGTGGAGGGTGAGCTGGAGGACTTGCTGGTGCTCTCTGTGGTCAATTATCATTTAGGAAATGGAGGCTTCTCCTCAAGGAGTAACACTAAGGGGGTCCCTTGCATCAATCATTAGGAGGTTCAGTGGCTGCTAATGGCAGAGGTGAGCTGGCACCTGAATACCTGCTTTGTGACCCTTGAATGTTTCCTTGTGCTGTTAATAGAGATCCATGTTTAACCATCCCCGTCTGTCAGGCCACCAGAGGCATGACTTGCCAATGCTGTCAGCTATGCAGATGAATGACTTATGAGGGGTTCTCTTCTGGGGAAATGAGGCATGCCCACTATACCCCCACCCTATACTCCATCATAGTGTGCTCCTTCCTCATATGTCACTTACCATATACAGTTTTTAAGTCTAATCCTCACCAATACCAATTGTCTTCTCTCTGTCTGTTTTCTCTTTTGCTCTTCCCCCTTTTGTGTCCATTTTCCTTTGTCCTTCTCTGTCCTAATTTTGTGTTACTTTGCTCTTGTTATCTTCCATAATATCTCCTTCCTGGTAAAAAAATACATTTCTCTTCACTGACCAATTTCCTCATAGGCTACCCTTGTATGTGTTCTGCTACTCTTATCCCTTTCCTGTCCCTCCTATCTCCCCCTTTCCACCTTAGTTTAATAATGACCTGTCCTGGCTCTTTGCTGTTCTGGCCCTAATGTCGCCTTGTTGCAGTGCCAATGTTGCACTTGTTGCATCTGGGAGATGCTTTGATGTACATGTGATTATGTATATCATCAGGCATGTTATCTTATTGTACCTATTTTGTCAGTCACATGATGGCACACAGTGCAGTCACTGATATGGCCACTATCACTTATTATACAGCCCTTTTCACTGCATGTTGGCACTATGCCAACCCTGTTTCATATCTAAGAGGTATCAGTTGTATCGCACTAAGTCTCCTGCAATACTCAGTGCAGTGCCATAGCATTACAGAACTTTCTGAGTACCTCCTATGTGCTTTTGTCTACAGATGCTAGGTAACTGCTCTTTGAGTGCTATACTTTATGAGTGTATGCTGCAGACACGCTCACTTTCATGATTATGTTCCTGTATATATGCTGAATCCTGTTACATATAACCACATGGCCATCTTCATCCATCAGACTCACTTCCTTAAAGGTTCATAGGTACTTAATAGGATATTCATCTATGATGATCTTAAGAAGCATAGCCTTACATTCTCATGGTGATTTTTAGCCCTTATATAGATTCATAGGTTTGCAGGTAAATACTAGACTAGCTGTCCTTGTAGGCCACTTTAAGCTTAGCCAGCTTCCCTTTTTGTGTTTAAAATAACCTAACCAATTTGTTTATAGATTGGCCTTGCCCATCCCATGGTTGATAATTGTATATTACCTCAATGAGAATAACTGGAATCTTACCAAAGATAATTTGAGGGGACTCATGCATGGAATAAAGCATTTAGGAGTTTCCTCTGTGCAGTCATAGTACAGGGGGCAGACCTGGGGTAAATTTACTGTTTCCCACACAAGTTACACTTGAGAACGGACAGATATGAACTTTGTTTTATGTGATGGAGAGTCTGTTCCACAGTAGCGGTATCCTCTGCGAGATATACCTGCCCCTCCAAACCATTTTGTTGATGTTGCAGATGAGGTTTAGATCCCTAGATTGAGTATTTCTGATGCCATTTGACTTGCTGATGTTCAGTAAATCTATCAGTAATGGGTTGGAGGATGTCTTGTATGCCAGACACAGGTCACCAGTTACCAGTCTGTAGGATTTAGTGACAAGACTTTGAGTCAGTCCTTTAAAAAGATATCTCTGTGGACATTCCAGTTGTTGCATGTGTCTGGACATATACATGCAAAGGGGGGGGGCATTATATTAAATGCTTGGCCTAATGAGGGCTGAGTAAAAGGAGACAACATCCCTAGAACTAGACATAATCCCTTTGTTTGTAAGCTGTGCGATATAGAAGGACATTCATACAACAACAGACACATGTCAAAAGTTAAGTCACTATCAACATATATTCTTAAATCCTGAACAACTGAATCAACTCTTATGGGCATGTTGTCAATGTGGTAGTTCCCTGGGGTAGATTTCTTCCTAAGGGATACAATAGTGTATTTTTTGGCATTTAGTTTCAGCCCATGATTTTGATGTCAGTTATTTATTGGAGACAAATCTTCCTGCTGGATAGCTAAGTAATTTGGGGATTGAGTGACTGCTCCTAGCTTGCAGTCATCTGCAAACTTAGCCAGACAGAATCCTTTGGTACTGCTTTTACTTCAGAAAAGTAGATGCCAAACAGGAGAGGTCTCAGTACAGAGCCCTGTAGGACACCACTGGTGACTGGTCTACTCGTGGAGGTAACTCCCCTCTTTTGATTAGCTACAGCCTATCTATGAGACAGTTGGCAATCCAGTGGGTGATACAGAGGTTTATCCCAAGTTTATTTAGCTTTTCTACCATGCCTGAGCAGGCAATTGTGTCAAAAACTTTGGCCAGGTTGAGCTATACAATAGGTACCATTTTGCCTTCATTCATTGCTTTGGTAACCTTTTCAAAAAAAATCCACCTGGTTGAGTAAGCATCACCTGCCCCTGACAAATCCAAACTGAGTCAGGTCCAGTGTTTGGAGGTTCACTATGTCCTGATTGATTAATTCCATGATAAGTCTTTCTGTGGCTGGTCTTGTGAGGTTGGTCAGACTTATGGGTTTGTAATTGCCTGGGTCTGTGGAAGGTTCCTTCCTTGTAAAGGGGAATGACTGTAGCTGTTCTTCATACAATATGTATTTATTTATTTTTTTCTTTATTTTACTTATAATTAACCCAGACATGGGCCAGACAAGGATATGTTGGGATGTTTATTATCTTAGGTTGCAAGGAATGTGTGGGTATAGATACTACACTTGATTTTAGCCAAAAGGCTAAGAAGCAGACATGTTGCTGCTATATATTATTCTTTTAGTTTATAGCCCTATAAGTATATATTTTGTGCACTGTAATACTAGTGTAGATTTCAGTTGTTAACACTGTAATAATAGTGTATATCTCAGTTTTTAGAGTAATGTACTTAAATTGAATGAAATATAATTTCTTTTTTCTACAAGATGTCTTTACCTTCACCTATATGTTAAACAGAAGGTGCCACAATATTTGTAAAAAAGTTTGCTATGATGTGATAATTGTCTATATTTTTTTATATAGTTTAAAGTCTTTCTTTCTAAAATTGTATAACTACCTATCTTCTGCAATCTAATGTTATTTTACTCATTGTGGAGCTTTTATCCCCGGCCTCCACTGAAAAATGGGTTTCTGACCCAGTGGACTTTCACGGTCAGTAAATAAATAAATAAATAAATAGTAAATACTATAGCACACAAATTAGTAAAGTCTATTTACCACTCATTACTGTATTTTTTGAATTTTTGGTTTGAAACTTGACGTGCTCCTTCTGTATTTTAATGTTTCCTTGCTCACTACTCATTTTTGGGGTGTAATTACATATTATTACAACTTTTTGTTTATATAATAATCAGGTCTTATAAGTTAGACCCCTCCTGACATGGACCTGGGTCATGGCTGAAAAGAGCCCAAGGAATGGCCAACTCACCTGGTGACAGATAAATAAATAAACGCATAACAAACTAATAAATAAGTAGACAATCAAATGCATAAATAAATAAATGCAATGATATACTCTGAGTGCCTTACAAGCTGCATATTAACCATATGTTCTTACATTTATTTTAATCAGTTCATAGCTTTCTAATTTCTTTCTATTGTACTGTTCTAATTGACGCTTTCTAAGATACTGTATCAGTGTAGTAAATCTTTACTTCCTGAAGTTCAAACAATATAAACAAATAAGTAAGAATATGCGATAATAAAGGTTACCACAAAGTATGCACTTTGTGTACAATTTTTGAATTCAGGAAAAGGCTTTCCACAATCCCCCGGATTCATGAAGCTCGGTGCAAGGCCGGCGCAAGGCTTGCACCAGCCGTGCAGCATATAACTGGCGTAGCAGCGCCACATGCATAGTATTGAGTGTGCGCCGCAACCACAACCACGTGCATAGGGCACGTGCGCGAGTCCAGGGAGCCCAAGTAGGATGTGCCCGTAGGCGTGGCCAAGCCGGCATGCGATGAGCAACCTAAAGTGCTGACTGTCACAGGCCGCCTGCAATAGTAACCGCACCAACCAGTGTCTGTGGAAAATGAAACGTATGCAGAGTACGCAACATAGTACCCGTCCACACAAAATGGAGAACCAAACATAAATCCACGAAGTACAAAATGTTCCCGTCCACGGAACAAAGGATACTCAGAATACCGTGTCCATCACGCAATGCACTGTCAGCAGGCATACCCATTGGAGGTGTACTGCATTATGTCAGCGCACCGCAACTACACATGGCTAGCCCCATGGGCATGGTCACCAGCAGTCCCACAGCGGTAGTGAGAGCACACAGCTGGGCAGTCGTGGCCATATAAAAACCAGAAAGAAACCAGATATCTCAAACACAGACAAACATGTGTATAGTAAAATGTGCCAGACACAGCAACGTACCCGTCACATACACATAGGATGGCGTATGCCAAATCGGAATATCCAGAAGCAGAACCCATGCATGCAAATGTAATACACAACAACCCCATCATAGCACGTAACCCGCACCCATGTCCGACTGTCCACCCAATCCAGCTAGCAGCCTTGCGCAGCTGCACACCTACACACAGCAGGTATACCCCAGATGTAGTAGGAAGTATTGTCCTAGGCAGCGACACGCGTGCAAATATGTACCCCACATGTCAACATCCCATCCCAGGTACTGATATCCAAATGGCTGCATGTGAATGTGTCAGCAGAATGTGTACATCCCGCGTGTGGTTACGGACCTGTCGAAACCCCACAGGTGTTCACACGCCACGGTGTCCATAACTGGACACATCTGGACAAAGCTGTATGTGCAGCCACTGTAACGATGATTAGCTATGCAGACATGTCAAACACAATACACAGGGCGGAACAAGGGCAATGTCCGAACGTCAGGGCGTGTACACATAATGACACCAGGTCAGGGTATGAAGGATCTACCTGTCCAGAACACATGTACTGAACCGGTGATACTAGGTGGACAGGTGGGAAGAAAGACAGCAGGACAAATATGCTAACATGTATATGTCCTACCCCGGTAATTGTGAATGACAACGTATGCCCCGCGAAGGTCAATGTGGAAGGTAATCAGACACAAAGGTGAAGTGTCCCCCAGGGTGCCATGAAGTGTCAACATAACAATTACCAGGCCCCCATAGTCGTACGTAAGCCCCACCATTGACGGGAAGCGCAAATACGATGCACACATATGGTACAGGAAAGAACAAGTAGTGTGGATAAGCAGATGTAGACCTGTGTGAGGAATATAACTGTCTGCGTGGGTGTGCCGTGCAAATACAAAGTAATGTCATGTGGTCTGTTATGCCACCACACACTGTGTGTCTATTGTAGGCGGACAGTAGGTATGTTGTATTAGACACATACCCTGCAACTGCACAGATGTACGCAGACTGTGTAGAAGTCTGCCTAATATGTTCGCTGTGTTCCACGTAACAGTAACAGTCCGGCGCCCTCATGATAACTGACGACAGGAAGCAACGACAAACATGCGAGGAAAACACCACATCAGACAAAAATGCCATATGCATGCAAAACATATCACTGTGCCCACTACCAATGTTTCTAAGAGCAACATGACATGACTGGCCCCGACTGTCACACTATCACATAAGGCCGTGTCCAGACATATGCTCCCTAAGGTGGAGTGTTATGAACAGACACAGATACATGTGTGTGGAAACACTAGTATCCACTGCAAGACAATGGAATGTGCTGCTGTGGGAGGGGTAGCACTGTCCACAGGTATGTGCTGAAATGCACATGAAACAGCTGTCTACATGGATTACCCATAGTGGCGACACCTGCACAGACGATTATAGTGGGACATACACACGACCATGCACACAGCTCAGATAGACATACACACACCATAAACGGGCAATGATACACAAGGTCTATGGCGTGTACGAGTACAGTGACAGTACAGCAAGGATACCTGTCTGCCAAGATATACAGCAGATGTCCCTAGGGCGTGCAACACCTCCCGGAACACGGACGTTGCACGGACAATGTTTGGATATGCATCGTACCACATTTCTATGTGTCAGCCATGCAAATATGTGATACATGGGACAGACAGCTGTCCTTGCAAGAGCAGCGCTATGGGCATAACATATGTATGTATATATACATCGAGAGAGATACAGACAGACACACACATGTGGCAAGGCCGGTAGTGGAACCTACACATCACTACCCTCTCACACCACAGCAGGACGCACGTGGAGAACATGCTACGGAGGTCGCTAACCACAGCAGGCACACAGGCAGTCCACTAGCTGCGTCTCAACATCCACAAACACAGAGATGTCAGCAGGATATATGTGTGCTGCGGAGCGTCTAAAACCATAACCTATGAACCCATGTGGCTGGGAGCATAGACACACACACACACACACACACACACACAGCTGGCAGGCATGGGAATTGACCTTACTCCTACTTACCCAACCGCACGACAATATGACACAGGTACGGAATGCGCTACTCGGAGCACTGAACACAGCACTGTCAGAGGCATACATCTAGGTGGGTGACATCATCCGCAAAGGAATAGACGCCGATAGCAAATGTATGTGTTGTGAAGCGTCTAAAAGCATTACTATCCCCAGAAGCAGCTGGAAACACACACACACGGGGAAGGGCCGGGAGTTGAACCTATGCCTACCTACATGAACACACTACAGCATGATGCATTTACAGAACACGCTACCAAGATTACTGAGCACAGCACTGTCAGAGGCATACTTCTAGGCGGGTGACATCATCCGTAAAGGAATAGACGCTGATAGCCAAGGTATGTGTTGTGAAGCGTCTAAAAGCAGTACTATCCCCAGAGGCAGCTGGAAACACACACACAGGGAAGGGCTGGGAGTTGAACCTACGCCTACCTACATGAACACACTACAGCATGATGCATTTACAGAATGCGCTACCGAGCTTACTGAGCACAGCCCTGTCAGAGGCATACTTCTAGGTGGGTGACATCATCCGTAAAGGAATAGATGGTGATAGCCAAGGTATGTGTTGTGAAGCGTCTAAAAGCATTACTATCCCCAGAGGCAGCTGGAAACACACACATGGGGAAGGGCCGGGAGTTGAACCTATGCCTACCTACATGAACACACTACAGCATGATGCATTTACAGAACGCGCTACCGAGATTACTGAGCACAGCGCTGTCAAGAGGCATACTCCTAGGTGGGTGATATCATCTGCAGAGGCAAGGCAGCCGATAGGGAATGAAGACAGAGTGCGCAGTCACACAGCATGTTGCTATCCCAAGGTGGGCATACAGTAACACGGCAGTGCTGCCCTCGGGAATACTAACTAACTACGGAGCACAACATCATGACATGGGTACGGGATGCACCACAGACAGTACACCCTATGAGAGAGCAACCGGCGTGCATGATGTAGGCAGCCATTGCGGCATAGCAACTACATATAACTCGCCTGGACGGCCACCATGGCTATGCAGGATGTCATTGGCCATGGCTACAAGCCTAGTATCAGACGTCGGTGCCGACTGTACTGTGTCTCCACGCATGGCGTACTGGGCATGCCCACACACCTAGTGGTCGCAAAGGGGAAACATACATACATGCACACGGGGTATACTCACAGAAGGGCGCAGTGTGCACTGTACTGTGTGTCTATCTACACAACTGCTTACTGGGCATGCTCACATACTTAGCATTTGCAGAGTGCAGACATGCATACACATGGGGTTGAATCATGAAAGTGCAGAGTGTGGAACGTCGTGTGTGTCCACCTACACAACAGCAAACCGGGCATGCTGACACACCTAGCAGTTGCAAAGGGGGAACATACATGCACACGGGGTATAATCACAGTCGGGCGCGGTGTGCACTGTACTGTGTGTCCATCTACACAACTGCTTACCGGGCATGCTCACACACTTAGCATCTGCAAAGTGCAGACATGCATACACATGGAGTGTCAGCATGAAAGGGCAGAGTGTGGAACTTCGTGCGTGTCCACCTACACAACAGCAAACGGGGAATGCTCACACACTTAGCCATGCAGATGGTGTGTACACACCGCAGGTCACGGGCAGGTAAACCCGTCCACACGCACAGGGTGGTCACACATGCAGTTACACGTACACACACAGATGACATCACAGGCATCACGGGTGCAGGTCAAACATGTACACACTGCAGTGAACACTGTAGCTGCCATGCCAGCACCATGTCAGCGGTGCAGCAGTATGCCTCACGGTCCAACAACAGCATGTGACATATGTCCACAGGTCTGTATAGCGGTGTACACCAGTCGTGCAGAGTACACATGTACTAACAATGATCCCACATGTGTGATGTGGTCTGCCCATATCAGTATACATAGACAGGTCGGCACCACACATACCACGGCCCTGACACAGCTATGACACATGACTGCTGCTGTACCAGAGTGAACCAATGTCCGGATATGTCATACATGTGATTGTCTGGCTGTGTGCATGGACTGCACACAGGACACATACGAAGCCTGTGATGTACCACATGCATAACACTGGCGTACGCGGTGCTACACACACGAATGGAAGGTGGACACATGTCTGTGGTATGCTCCCACTACAGGGTGTAGCAGTGTCAACTGGGACACATACCCTTGTATTGTTCGCCTGTGACAGCTGTGATACCATACCACAGTCCATGTTCTATGTATGTCAACACACATGTCATAACGTAGACATGCATACACATGGAGTGTCAGCATGAAAGGGCAGAGTGTGGAACTTCGTGCGTGTCCACCTACACAACAGCAAACCGGGCATGCTCACACACTTAGCCATGCAGATGGTGTGTACACACCGCAGGTCACGGGCAGGTAAACCCGTCCACACGCACAGGGTGGTCACACATGCAGTTACACGTACACACACAGATGACATCACAGGCATCACGGGTGCAGGTCAAACATGTACACACTGCAGTGAACACTGTAGCTGCCATGCCAGCACCATGTCAGCAGTGCAGCAGTATGCCTCACGGTCCAACAACAGCATGTGACATATGTCCACAGGTCTGTATAGCGGTGTACACCAGTTGTGCAGAGTACACATGTACTAACAATGATCCCACATGTGTGATGTGGTCTGCCCATATCAGTATACATAGACAGGTCGGCTCCACACATACCACGGCCCTGACACAGCTATGACACATGACTGCTGCTGTACCAGAGTGAACCAATGTCCGGATATGTCATACATGTGATTGTCTGGCTGTGTGCATGGACTGCACACAGGACACATACGAAGCCTGTGATGTACCACATGCATAACACTGGCGTACGCGGTGCTACACACACGAATGGAAGGTGGACACATGTCTGTGGTATGCTCCCACTACAGGGTGTAGCAGTGTCAACTGGGACACATACCCTTGTATTGTTCGCCTGTGACAGCTGTGATACCATACCACAGTCCATGTTCTATGTATGTCAACACACATGTCATAACGTAGCAATGCATACACACATGGCAACAGGGGACACATGTGACACGTACTGTGCATGGTGCAGCCATGCATGAGCAGTGGCCGATGTCCATAACATAGTTGCAACTCCCTACCACATGCATACTCATCATGGGGGCCGTTATATGGTGGCATAGTAACAGCAAGTATGGCGGTATGTGTGTACATCATGTGTTTAAACACCTGTCCACATGCGTGTGTGCAGGTGGTGGCTCACAGGTGTGTCACACACCATCCTACCCTGCCATGTGCATACAGTATGCTATGTCGCTGTTACATGACAGTGCTGCCATAATGCATACCCATCGGGCAGGTGTTATCGACTGTATGTCACATGGCTACTGTAACACCTACCACCTCCCAAGTACATATATCGGCACATCTGCCGGATACAGTGTTGGTACGCATAATGCACTACATACTGCTGCACGCCTGCACATGTCTCATATGGCGGGTGTGGCATTCCCAGCACCGACATGTGTGCAGGAATGTGTGCCCATGTATGCCACATATCGGGGGGACTATGTCCCACGTGCCACACATCCCTGTACACCATAGTAGAGATCTGTACATACCGCAGTGTGGGGTGCATGGATGTGGATGGTGCAGTACATGCAACACGTCGTCTCCCCGTGTATACATGTGTGGTCACCACCATGTGTGTGTGTCAACATGTTTGTATGTCTGCTGCCTGGTGTGAGGGTGTATGCAGATATACTGTTGTGAACGGACACTAACCACACAGGGTGACCATCCTGTACTGGTGCTGCATTGCACAACCCTGTCGATGTCATAGGTGTGAGCCATACTGGCCACCTGTGCAAGTCTGCCCCCTGTGACATGGCGTGTGGGTGCATTGTATTGTGAGGGTGCTGACCATACAGGCAGGTGTCCCCATCTGCACACTATGGGGTGTGCGCCATAGTGGTGTACACCCCGTGACTGCAGCCGTATTCCTGTACTGGTACAGCGTCCTACTGCTGCACAGCGTGCACCACAGCTGACAGGTGACACCGGAGGTCAGTGGCCAGCACACTGTGTACGACACCTGCACAATGTCACCATACCTGTACTGTGTCCTGCCATGTATGTGATGTCTCTGTCCACTGTAGCCTGTGGCACCGACCACAGGCGTTAGGTGCAGTATATGTGTGGACATGTGTGTCATGTACTGTGTAAACAACGTTAAACTATGTCTGGCTCCATACATTATGCTCTTCAAGCTTTCCCTTAGAAACCCTCTACTTGCAATCTAAACTGTCTAGTCTCTATCACAAAAGCTCAGCACTTGCTCCTAAAGCATTCTTATATAGGTAATGTACATATACACTAAACAAAGTACTACATTAGCCTAGAATCCCCTTGAGTACCCATTTCCCTATAGGTCCCTTCTGACTCAGCTACACAGCAAACGCATGCACGTTTTCTAGCATGTCGAAGGGTCAATTGCTACCGTCCTCTCCTGTTCAGCTGGTGCATCTGGGCATCCTGAGGAAATGTTACAATTGCCTCATGTACACAGACACCCACACCTACCCCCACAAAACACAAATACACGTGAGAGATGCAACTATATAGCCAAACTGGAGGCTGAGCTCACTCAACCAGGACCGGCAAGACCAGACAGGAGGAGAAGGTCACCACGCACACCACAAACCCAGTTTCACATAGAACTATCACAACTGCAAAACAAACACATAAACACACAAAGACATACTCGGAGGCACTGTTCAGACATATACCAAAACTACAGAGGCCTCCAAAGCAGACACCCAAGCAACTGCCTCCTCAAGACATAGGACATGCAACACATACTTCTCAAAGTCAGTGTGCTAAACAGTCACAGCCCTTAAGGCCACACACAATGCCAGACACACGTGTTATAGGTGACACCATAGTCAGACACACTGACATCCCACCCACCAGACTGAACAAGGAAATGATCACAGTAGGCTGCCTGTCGAGCGCTAGAATCCGCAACATAACACAAGCACACAGGTCACTCCACAGCATGTACAAGCATGACGCAGTCATTGTCCATGCCGGTGTGAACGACCTGAGACATATCTCCCTGGACTACATGAAAAGAGACAGAGAGGGGCTCTCAGATTATGTAGCCCAGGCCGGTATGACCCTGACCCTGAGCAGTATCCTACCCACACCAAGAATGATGCCACAATACAGAGTCGAAATGATCAGCTTTAATAATTGGCGTAATTACCGGTGTCAGTCTAAGGGGGTCCAATGTCTGTTTGCCTGGGATGACATGCTTGACAAGCCACGCTCCTTCACAAGGGACGGCTTGCACCTGTCACCCCTGGGCTTCCGGATATTGGCAAAGGCTCCTGCCACCCCCATAGTGCCTTTCTCAGGCAAGGCTCAAATGATAAACCTACTGCCCTAGAAAACAAACCTGGAAAGAACTAAGGGTAATACTGCTCAATGCCAGTAGTCTAAACCCCACGTTGCACGGCCTCAAAGCCCTCCTCAGTATGGAGAACATCGATGTCTGTGCTGTGACTGCAACCTGGTTCAAGGCTCCTGAGAGCACCCCAGCACTACCAGGTTATACCTAATATCACGCGTTCCGGCCCCAATTCCGGACCGAACCACAAAAGGAGGGGGAGTCTCCATATGCATAAAGGATACCCACACCTCCAGGTTAGTGGCAACGCACGTAGCAGCGGAGACCATCCAGGTGCAATTAACCATAGGTAGAACTGCCCTACAGTTTGTAGCATGCTACAGACCACCCTCTCAAACTCAGGATACCCACACAGCCTTCCTGAAGACACTGGAGAGTGTGAATGTCTCTCCAAACACCATCATATTGAGTGACATCACCTACCCATACATAGACCGGGAACATTACCCAAGACCCAACACCCTAGGCCAAAGGTTCCTGGAGTTCATACACCCAAATGCTATGGAACAACTAGTCACCATACCCACAAGAGGAGGAACCATACTAGACCCGATCATCACATGTGGGGACGACATGCTCCACACAGGATGTATATCCCTCATCAGTGAGATCAGACCATATCTTAATATCACTGGAGATCCACATCCTGCACCCAACCCCAGCAAAGGAGACCACGGTGAAGAACTTCTCAAAAGCAAACCTCACACTTCTTAAGACTGGAGTGGTACCCTGCAAGGCCTCCAAGCCATTGGAAAACACAACCCACGCTGCTGAAACCCTTAAAAATGCCTTCTACGAGCACCTCCAGGAATGTATGGATCAGGCAATCCCTAATAACATCAGGACCCTTTCCACCAAAGGCAGGCGCACGGTCTGGTTGACCCCAGCCATAAACAGACTCTACAACAAGAGGAGAAAGCTACTACATGACAGAGCAAACTCCCTAACAGGGAAGGCATCCCTGATCAATACTAGCAGTAAAATACGATCACACATACAAACATCCAAGGCCACCTGTGGGAGAGGACTCGCGAAAGACACAAAAGACAACCGTAAGGCCTTCTTCGGCTATGGTAGAAACATGGGTGGAAGCTCACAGTTATGCTCGGAATTAGTCCAGAATGGTACAATGATCACTGAACCCACAGACATTGCCAACATACTGGCAGACAGGTTCCGTGCATATTTCTCCCCTCCCTCCCCCCCCATGAGGAGAGATATGTATCCCACCAGAGTCTAGCCTCCCAAACATCTCAGATGCCCAGGTGAGAGCTGCTCTCTCTAAAGCGGAAAACACAGCATCAATGGGACCGGACAGTGTCCCCGGCTGTGTGCTACATGACCTCAATGAGGACATAAACCCGCACATAAGGCTGCTGTTTAATCTTAGCCTTACTACAGGATACGTACCCAAAGAATGGCATGCGGCAACTGTGGTCCCACTCCACAAAGGCAGAGCTTCTACGGACCCTGGACATTACCGCCCTATAAGCTTGATGAGCTTTGTCTGCAAAGCTATGGGGGGATCATAATGGAGCTCCTAAATGAGGACATTGGGGACCTACATACACTGGATCATACCCAAGTTGGCTTTGTCGAGGGCAGATCCTGCCTCTTGAACCTGGTCGACCTTTTCGGAACAGTCACTAAGGCCATTGATGAGGGTAAGGCAGTTCACACAGACTACCCTGACCTAGCAAAAGCGTTCGACACAATACCCCACACGTGCATCATAGAAAAGCTCACCAGCGTGGTTGTAGACCCATATGTCACAAGATGGGTTGCAAACCAGATCCAGGACAGAACCCACAGGGTGAGAGTTCCTGGTGCCATGTCAGACTCTAGGCCGGTCACGAGCAGTGTCCCACAGGGCTCAGTCCTGGGCCCTCTCTTGTTCGGCATTTAATTATTCTGACATGCAGGCAAAAATGGGGGGTTGTGACTGACAAGGTATGCAGATGACTGCAAACTAGGCACCATAATCGACACCCCATCAGACACAGACATCCACCAGAGGTCTCATAGAAATAGATAACTGGTGCCAGAGCCATGGCCTTAAGCTTCATGCCAAGAAAGGTATAGTCATACCCTTTGGGAAAAACAAGGTAACCCCTACTTACCACATAGGTGGTAATCCATTAAACACGGAAGACGTTATCAGGGACCTGGGGACCCAACTTGTCAGTAACCTCTCTTTTGACACTCACATTGCCAATGTGGTTAGGAAGACTTTCCACATTGCCCACCTGCTCATGTAGGGATTCACATCCAGATCAGGGGAGGTCATTGTACCCCTGTACTCCTCACATATCAGTCCAATGATTGAGTACAACGCCCCATTCGGAATGTACCTAACCAGACACCTGCAGCAGTTGGAAGGACCCCAAACGTTCCCCACCAAAAGGATAAAGGGGCTCAAACATATGTCACATGCTGCCCGACTGAAGGGACTCCGGCTCTATACAGTTGCATACCGTCTGCTCCGAGGTGATCTGTGCCTGACATACAAGGCCATGTCCAACCCGGAATTCATGGACATGCTCCACCTCATATGATCCAAATCAACCAGAGCCACGAGAGCAAGAGACACACACCTCAACACAGATATAAATAGGACGTGCTGGAGGGACAGGTTCATCACCCAGAGACTCCCTACACTATGGAACATGATCCCAGTCCTTGTGAGGCAGAGCCCCTCACTGACTCTGTTCAAGAGTAAGTGTGATGAGTGGATGGGAGATCGTAGGTATACCCTGGGAATCATCTCTGTGTCACTAAAGGACAGAGGCACTGCAAACTAATGGGTATAGTATCCTCAGCCTAAGGGGTGGTGAAAGCCACACACACTCTGGCTAGGCTTATAAATGCCATAGGGCAGATAGCCTAGTATGTACCTATGCACCTATGAACCTATGTAGGTGTCCAGGCAGGTTGCGGGTACATGTGGTATGCTGATATTGCCAGATGTGCCTGTGGATAATCCACAGCTACACATGGGGAACCGATAACAGTGCTCCCTGTAGGCACATGTGAGTACACCATAGGAGGGATTCAGGTTATCAGAACCAACATGGTGCTACACATGTAACCGTCATACATACCGTGAACACAGCTCAATGCATGCTGCACCTGCACTACATGGTATGTCTGCTGCATGTTGACATTACACAACCCACGTCACATACACACCAGTCAGTTGTCATACACAACCACTGCAACATACACATCACACGCTATGCATACACAGGTATCACATACACCTCTCACTATTTGTCCACCTTGTGCATCAGAATATATTTGCATAACCCTGCACCGATGGTGTGGATGACAGGGATGCGGCAGAGGCTTCATCATATGCACAGGGTGATATGCCTGCCAGGGGCATAGGCTGCACCAATGGATGACATCATGTGTGTGTGTAAGGGCCGGTGAGTTTACTGGGCATGACTGTGCAGAATGCATGTGGATGTGGTGGAGCCCTACAGTTGTGTCTGCCATGTGTGGGTATGTGTGTACACAGTTCAGCCATATGTGATGCCTACACGGGGTATAATTGGCAGCCCCAGACTGTACAGTGCAGGTTGTATGGCTCACTGTGTCCGCCTGCAGCCACGTGACCCATGCCTGCCTGGGGTCGATGGAGGTATAGAGTGGCTACTCTCCGATGACACATGTCCGCTGGAACCGTGTCCATGCTGGGACCGGCCAGGGCCACGTCCATGTGGCCTGCTGTGTCCTGGTGTGGACGGTGTAGCACCAGCTGCACTGCTGCTGCTACCGGCACAGTGTGAGTGGGAATGAGAGGTGGCACGCATACATCGACCTACACTAGGTGGTGTTGCTGGCCTACGCCCACATGTCCTACGCCTCACCCCTACCATGTGTTCCAGCACAGACAGCTCACGCTCGCGGATTGCCATGCCTTGGTCGAGGATTCCAACCATCTCACCTAATCGCCTATCCAGTACATTAGCAATCTGCTGTTGAGCATTTGCCAATGACTGGATGTTGTCATTTAGGGAACAGATTGCAGCCCTCTGCAGCCACTGCCCGTCTTGGTTCTGCCTTTCTGCACATGCCTGTGCTGCCATTACAGTCTGGAACATGCGTCTGGTGATACCAGCTGCTGCACCCTGTACAGCAGGTGCATGTCTGCCAGAGGTCCTCCTACGAGCAGCACCAGCCACATGCCTGTGTGGCACATCACCAGTCATTACACTGGCAACATGGTGTGTAGGGGCACCTTCTGTAGCCACCACACATTCCTGCTCAATGCCAACAGATGCTGACTGTCCTACCTCTATGGGCAACGGTGATGTGGTATGTGTCGGCATCAGAACCGTGTGCGGGAATGAGGGGGACATAGGTGGGATGGTAACCAATGGCACAGCTTCTGCCCCTGACAACCCTGCCTGTACCTCATGCATATGGTCATCACCGCTAGTATCTGTGGGGACACTAACATCAGATGGACCGCAGGAGGGGAACGCACCTACACCACCTGTGAATACAAAGACATACTGTAAGGTACATTACACACACGCAGACCCACACACACACGCAGACCCACACACACAGGCACGCACACATGCAGACACACACACACACACACACGCAGACACACACACACACACACACACACACACACACACACACACACACAGACACACACACACACACATGCAGACACACACACACACAGACACACACACACACACACACACACACACACACACACACACACACACACACACACACACACACACACACACACACACACACACACACACACAGACACACCATGCATGTGATATTGCAGATGGCATGCACCATTTCCACACTACAGCACAGGGAATGCAGCCCAGACATTAATAGTGTTAGTATGCATACTGCCCTGGGGTGCACACTACATCAAGCAGGTGTCATATCAGTAGGCATGCAGTACACACAATCATGGTAGTTTGCATGCATCACCGTGATACACCATGTGGCCACAGACAGGTTAACAGTACACATGGCTGACGTTACCTTGACATGTAATCCGCCGACATGTGCGGTAACATGTGGACATGTGTGACAATGGTGTCCCGCCACATGCACCGCATCATAATGGGCTTCACAGTGCAGTGTTGTGTGTACAGCCTACAGATAGAATGCATGTTTAGCATATATGTCTGTGCAGGTGTGGTTAGTGTGAGCCGTGTACATAGCTATACAGTGGGGAGTACAGGCACTGTGCCACTGCATGGCAACAGGACGCATGTACGTTACTGTGCGATGCATAACATGGATGCATTGCATTGCCATGACTGCAACACAGTCATGCTGTTCCACAGCACGTATATGGTAGACATCGGTGGCACCTCCGGTGGCTGCAGACAGGCATTCCGGTTGTCAGCTGTACCACATCAAATGTACAGGTGGTCCACTACGGCTATGATCACACTATGTGTGGACAATGTGCAACGGTGTCTATCTACATCAGACGTACTGTGTGGCAATATGCCTGTGGCTATCACCCATGGCCATGTGTGACTGGGTCTTGGACAATTGTGTGTGATGGGCATCGTGTACCCATTCCTGTGGTGTCCCATGTGACATACACCCATACATGTCGAAGGTGTCACAATCCAGAGGGCTATGCAGACAACAGTGTGGATGTTCGCTATGTCAGGTGCAGGTCATGTGATGGTGTGACAATATTGCAGACAGAACACCACGGGCGTGGGACATGTTGGGTGGCATGTCACAATGTGTGCACACAATGCAGGGGCATATGTCACATTGGTGACACCTGTGTGCTGCCCAGGTCACTGCTCACTGTGTGGTACTGTGTGCGTACCACGAATGGTGTTCAAATGCATACTACATATGCATCCATTGTAGAACACCTCCACCGTTGTATGCATAGCTGGCCGCACATACCACACTGACAGGTACTGTGGTTTCATGCCGGTGTATGATAACGGTTGTATCTACTGCACACGGGTGGCATGTGTGTGTCTGGTGGTGCAACCTGTATACCGTGACTGGAACAAAACCCAGGTGTGAATGTTATACCTGGCCACATGGTGAATAACTCTACACTGTAACATGCCTGTTACTAACAAAAGTCTCACCTGCGACGGACCCATGTCTGTGCGACACACCAGAGGTACCTGTATAGGGGTGACACAACAGTATAAACATTATCCATGACTGTATGACAGCCACAGTTCGCACTGTGCATGTCACATCATGTACCTGTGTGATAGCATGTGGTATGCACACGTCCGCAAACACAACGTAGCATACTGTAGTATGCGGCTTGTGTGCCCATATACCTGGCATGTGTTGTTACTTTACATGATGTACAGTGACACCTACACCTACAGTGGATATCATACCCATATGCAAGACTGACTTACCAGGCAGCTATAGGCTCATTGGTCGGGAGACACCCACCTCCACGATGGCGGCTAGTTTTTCTGCATGCTGTTCCCTGGGTGTCCCCAGACTGGCCAGGAGCTCCTCCGTGTGTGTGAGTGGGGGCTGGGTTGGTGGCCCACCACCTGTTCCACCTTGTTCTCTGGCGATTGCGGCAGCACGTTGTTTCGCGTGCCGTATGAGGTCCGTGCAGTGTCGGCGTATCTGCTGGTAGGTGCGGTTGTTGCCACCCACGTCATTCACCCTCCTGCGCATATCCTGCCACAGGTCATCCCGCTGCTGCGCTTGCTGTGGAACATGGCTGAATAGCAGGTCATAGTTGTCATGGAGCAACGGTATGATTACTTCCTCCTCCTGGCGGCTGAAGGCTGGCAGTCGTGAACAAGGCATTATCTGTAAGACATAATGATGGTGACAGGTCACATTCACACTGATGTACTGGCATACCGCTGAACATACATTGCTATGACATGTACGACATCTGCACAGTAATCTCTGAGACGCATCATGACACTGACACAGCTGACGTGTTGCTGTCACACCTGTCACACTGTTATGCAGTGGGTATCATATCATATCTCTGTGTCAACCCATCACACTGTACATACCCCATGTAGATGGTAACCTGCTGTGGACATGTGTACCTGCCTGCACCTGTGTTCATACCAATCAGCACATGGCCCGATGTGTGCACAGTTCTACTGTTCACCTGGATGCTGTGTATATGTCAGTAGGCATCACAGACGCAGCCATTATGGATGTCAGCGGTGGCACTGCACACATACACATGGACACCTGTACATGCATGTGTTGTGCCATATACATCTACTCAGCACTGTACGGGTGTTGGACAACCTGCCACAGCTCGCCTGTATTGTACATGTGATATGACATTAGCAGGGATGGTCATGCATAGCATGTGCGCGCGCACGTTGTACATGCTGACACACAGCACTTGTGACACCACAAGGTGCATCAGTGCCACATTACTGATCTGGTCAGTTGATAGTGCAAGTGCCATGTGGCCATCGCACCATGTATGACTGTGATGGCACGTGCAGCCTTGCTGGACAGGGCTGCATGGTATGGCAGGGTATATCACATACATGGCACAGGGATGTGTCCCGCCTGTGGGATACCAGTATTGGGAGGGTGGCTGTCCATTCCATATGTCATTTCTATGGGTATATGGACATGTCGCATGTCTATCATCATGGTGTGGACAATGGCCTTCTGCTATGTAGGCAGCATGCTGCTTAGTGGGGGTGTGTATGGTGCATGCTGGTATCGCACATCCATGCATACACATTACCCCTAACAGGTGCTATGTGCTGTGATATTGTTCAACACAGTGCTGTATGTGCCCGCACGGTGATATCCCCTGCACATGGATGGTACCCCGGCCTGACATGGGTACCACATATGTCTACATCCAGTGCCTGCTGCCACCACCATGTCGGCGGGTGCATCACACAGCACCATCCCTCCCACAGGGACCATGGTGTTGAGCACAGCCTAAGTATTCATTTATGGGGACGGGGATGTTCACATAGCGGGGGCACTGCTGGTATCATCCATCAGGCCATACATGTATGACGCACACCTCACACACACAGCCCATTCAGTATGTTGTTCGCAACACTGACACAACTATACTGCTAGGCCAGGGCCATTCCCAGCCGTACATACACAGATGCATAACACGTCTGTTTGTGGCATGGGCTACAATGACAGTGGGGTTCAACACATACCGTGTTCGACTGTGGCTGGCGCTGATGTTCTGTGCACATGTCAACACAGTAACCCTGTTCTACTGTAGCCACGGTGATGTGCTGTGCACATGTCAATGCTGCACATTGTGTTGGTGTCTGTCTGTCAACAGGCCAGTGGTGGAACACTCAAGGGTATTTGTAATCAAATATGCATGCTGCCCTGTACAGCTGTACTGCTACCATCTCAGGTGCTAATGTGTCATGGACATGCACACCTTACCCAGAAAGGTGATAGTGGATTGCCACCCATACCCATCACCTCTTGTGGGTTGCTATTATCCAACACCCTATTTGTATTGTATGTTCAGGCTATGCGCCTGTGCAGGACATGTGGGCATGTAATGCGCTACTGCGTACCTTTGCACCCATTGCACAACATGTCACACAGGTACACTGGCAGCCATACACTTGACAGCTTGATGACGGTACAACAGGTGTTGTACACACGTAACACATATCCTGTGGGACATGGTCATATGTACAGGCATGTCCGACAGTCACGTATCAGTGCTACCCCTATATGATGGATATGCCGTACATGTGACAATACAGCAACTGTCACATGTACTCATGCAATGCCCCCCTACCAACACTGAGCAGTACTGCCTGTGGGGGATGTGCGTCTGCATCCATGCTGTGCCCATAGCTGTCAGTTGTACATCATTACATGCAACGTACCTCATTTGGTGTTCTAACAGGTGCATGTTCATCACAGCTCCACATTGGTTGGGTCTGTCACACAGTCATTGTTGTACATGGTTTACATGCCAGCCATGGCTTACTATATGTGAATCAATGTAATTCATTGGGATACCATAATTATACATTGGAGCAGCATATTCCAGCCATCATATAGCCTTCCTAGATGACACTGTTAGCCGGCCAGTAGTAGGTGTTCCGCCATCTGCACATTAGTCACACAGTACGAGGGCTACTGTTACCCATTCTGGGGACAGGGTGCTGACGGCTGTGGATGGGTGTGATGCTGTCGACAACCATGACTGCACCTGACAGTCACATCTGGATGGGTAACATTCACAACACACACCTACCTTCACGTAGTACCACATCATCTACAACAATGTACATTCCTGCCAGAACAATGTATGCAGTATGTCTGTATGACCACTGTAGGCACCACTGGTGGCCCCCAGCACAGCAGCCGACAGCACCAGTGTATATCCCACAGACCCATGGGTTACACCATTCACAACGCACCAGTCCCGGATGACCCTGTTGTGGATCACATTGCAGTTCCACACATCATGTTACACAAGGCATCATGCACTGTGATGTTGCGGACGGGTGAACAGCTCTGCAACTCAACATATGCACACGACACATCACCTGGTACTATATATCTCTCATTCAACATGTTATTTTGACTGCCCTGTGATGGCAATACACAGACTACGTGTACTGGGACATGCGATGGCTCACCAGTGTTATAGCCTTCTGGGTGTGTGTCTAGCCAAGTGTACAGTAGGCAGTGGTCTGAACACAGGGACACTGTACATTGACCTACTGTGTCACTGCAACTGTTGCCTATGCTCCTACTGTTATTGTACAGGCATGTGGTATGTGACCGCTATGACAGTCCTGGTCCACCACAATGCTGTGGCACTCATGACCTGCAGCCATCGGCCTGGGGTGTGGAGCACACATGTACATCTTCACATGCTATACTGCCTCTGTGGCAGTTTCACATAACTGTTTCCGGCAGGGCTGTAACAGGCAGGCACGGCATGGGGTCATGTGGGACAATGCTTGCATCTTCCACTGTGCTGCACACAAGCGAGGCACACACACTATTGCACCACTCACATATCTCTGCGGTGACTGGGACCTGCCTCCATGCTCTGTGCAGCATGCCTGCGAGTACGGATTGTACACGGATCGTACCTCCCAGGCACATACCTGGACTGGAACACCCACAGGTGAGGGGTTCACACATCACACAGTGTTTTGCACACATCCTGTATATTTGCCTAACACAATGCATCATAGCTGCTCCATGTGCAGATACCCGTGTTTGTGACCGCTATACACATTGTAACACGCGACAGAGTCGACATTGTACACCACAGGTTACATACCGTCTGTGTTGTTATACTGTACATTTGTACATTGGGCCTCAGAAAGCTAATACTGCCATGTGCTGACAGCAACCCACACTTCCCTGGAATAGACACCCATGTGCCTACACATGCTCGAGTCATGCACTCCGCTCAGCTGGATGACACATTACACAACACATACCATACCTACACTACCCTTAGCATGCACAATACCTCCATGTGACTGGTGTGATGCCCCTGGGGTTATCCCCTCTTTGGTGGATTAAACACATATGCTACACGGCCCTGCTAGCCACACCCTGGAAACACATCCATCGCAGCATACATGGAACATGTGTACTACAACCAGTACTACCGACGTCTGCTGATAGCAGTTGTTAACAGCATGACACCCCAGCAGATGGACAGTGCACATACATATGCTGACACATACCACAGTGCGCTTCTGTAGCATGTACACAATTGCAGAAACCATGCTATTCCACAGAGGGACATGGCGGTACTGACCTGTTCACAGACGCCACTGTGGTGGTCATGTTCCATGCACATATGATGTACAACCACATGTGCAGGCTGTTGCACAGTGGTGTACATTCACATGTGTGGGGTCCATCACTTGTCAGCCATGGTGGGTCCTCGAGGTCCATGATCACATACTCCAAGGCTAGCTACCTAAACATGACTGCCGCACATTGCGGTGTGGGGCCTCAGGCATTGTGGTGGTATGTCTGTATTGTTTGGCTACATCCACATCTGATGTCACATACAATAGTCACCCAGGCATTGCAGACCGAGCTAATGTTGGCAACATGCCAGGCGATGGCGTACTTACTGACAATACACCCTCTCACTCACTACAGGGTCGCAATCCATACATGGACATCGTGGTGCCCCTGTGGACACATACACGGTACTGACATGCACACGATATGTCCTGGGACGCTGGCCCGATGTCACCTTCCGATGTCCCTGGCTGTAATGTGCCACCAACCTGTTCGGTATATGTCTCCGCACCAGGCCACTATATTCACTGCTAGCCTGTTGTTGGACATTGTGTACCCTGACCGCTGCACAGCGGCATTTCTCACACTACCCACGGGTGGCACTGCATTGCACGTGTGGGACTGTTGTCATACACCTATGACTGGACCATTCTGAATAGCAATGGGGCATATCCTCACGAACGTGATTCCCACACACATTGATGGCCTCCAGGCCTTTCCTAGCACCCATGTTGGGCTTGTGTATGCCACAGCATGGCACATACACATGCTGGCCACCTGTCATACTGTAGCATGGGCAGTTGGGGTGGTACGGAGTCCGACACATCAAACATTGTCCTCACATTGCCCTTCAGCACCATTCCACGTTCTGGTATTGGCAACTTACACATCCACCTGCACATCATACCCTGTGTCTCAGGATGTTATGCTATGTGGCTCATGGACAGGACACACAGTGGTGTGAGCATACCATGGTACCTACTACATGTCAGGTACATATGGCATTACACAGTCCTCAGTCATGGGGCCCCTCATGTTCACTATATGCTTACATACAGAACATGCTGTCACGGAGTACTGTCCATGCCTAGATATCCCACGCCTACATACCAAGCGCCATTATTGCTCCACCAGCTCATACCGATACCAACCGTATGGGTGTCAGTGTGGCGGATACATCATATGAGTATCATGGCATCAGGATGCATGACACATGGTGCATACACATCACTTTTGCATAACAACATTCACCCACCGACTATCACATGGATACTGGTCCCGTACATACATATCACATTGTACATGGTTGCTGTACATACATATGCCGCACACGGTCCTGTGGTTACCGTATTCCACTGTGGCATGGATACCCTTCTGCAAGGCCACACCTCTCTGTACTGTGTGTGATGCTGGTACATAGGTAGCCATTGTACCTGTGCAATACACACATCTACACACAGTTAAGGGTACAATACCACATATATGGTGTACCTTCAACAACAGCTACAGCTTTACATGGCACAACATTGTCATGCCACGATGTTTACCAGGCACAGATGGTTTACATATGCGGCTGACATACGGACAACACATCTGTACACATCTGCATACCACATACTCAGGGGTGTCTTCTGCTCTGACACGGCCCATGTCATCCACATTACTGATGCATATACTCCTCGTACATGACATCTGCGGTGGGCAATGTGAACGGACTGCTCCTGGATATGTGCACACACGCAACACGGCATGGGCTGGGCATCTGTGTTACTTCCACAAACACAACACACACCATGATGTGGAACATAGGTCCTGTGCACATCCCGTAGGGACACACAGTAGCACTGTTCATGTGATACCTCCCTTGCTGTTTGAGTGACACGTAGTCCTGGTACCACCACAGCAGCGGTACTGTGTAGACGTGTGGTTGACACCCGCCTCTGCTGTTCACAGGACACTACCATGGGGAGGTGACACTACTGTGTACACTGCACATGTGTTTACACATGGACCCGCCAGACTGCATTGTTGCCCACTGTGCACCTGTGCAGCTGCTACAGGGCCTTTGGGCATGGTTACTTGGTGTCCCTTCCAGTTCGGCTAGCTATCATGCTACTACTCTGTCCCATACCTACAGGCCATATGTATTCTGTTATTGTACATACCAATAGGCGATACCTGTGTTATGCATGATATGCCTGTGATACTGTGTATGATATCTGTCATATCTACCTAGACAGCTTTACATTATACATATTTCACATAGTATCCCCTATGAAGGGCATACTTGCACGTTGGCCGCACCTTACGTATGACATCAATGGTATATGCCCATACACATGCATGCTGTGACAATATACATACATATCCTATCCCGTGCTATGGCACTTCCTTGTTGGACATCCACTGCCAGCAACGGCATGTGGTATGGCATTGTTCTCTCTAATGCCCCCCTGTGGCAGCCCTTGTGGTGTCTCCACTGTGTACATGATGTCCCACTGCTGTACACACGGTGTCCACAAGCGTTGGTATGCTCGGCAGGATATCACTACATAACTACCTTTCACCACTGTCTGCATTACGGAGAAGTGTAATTAATTACAACCACCATTCATATACAGTACAGCTTCGTCATACACATCATGCGTTACACAACCATACATATCGTGTGTTCTACATACCTTGTCGGTGTTTCGTTCCGTGTATCGTTTTTCCGTTTTCTTTTGCTTTCGGTTGTACACTGCTGGTTTGGTATGAGCATACGGTTTGAATATCCTGAGAGTCATCCTTATATCCGTCGATACCTGCAACATGTGAATTCATCCCACCAATTGCTGTTCCTCAGTGAGTAACTACGTGCATATCACCTGTGCATCTACACCATTCGCAAGTTACACGTCGATACTGGGGTATAATTGGATTCCTCACCTGGGCGTTGGCTATTTGCCCTACCTTCATGGAGATGGTCTGTATTGTTATGTTATGTGTAACTGCAACCGCTATGCGTGGCGACAGGTATTCTTCGAAGTACTGTTACCCGTGGATTGTGTGTGTAGGGTGTAGTATTTGGTTCGACATGTGAGTGTCCCCGTCCTGGCGACAAATGATAATGGTGTATTGCATTCAAAACTGTAACATGGCTGTTGTATTCCTTTATACAATGTATGCAAGTATGCATCCGCCTTTGATTGTGTCTCCCACGCGAGATGTTGTGGTTATGCAGATGTCATTGACTGACTGTATGTTTGTGTTGCTATTACAGTTTGTATTCCTTTAATATCTATGGTGGGGGATATCGGTGGTTGTACGTGACGGATACGGGTTGTGGGTCTTGCATCTGTACATACACAGTATAGTTGTCTGTGTGCTCCATCCCTACCTGGAGAGTTAACAGTTAATAGTCTTTTGTTATGGGAGTGTAGCTTGGGCTGTTGTTAATTGGTTCCAATATCGTCTGCAGGTGGCCTTGCTGCATGTATACCCCTGTAACTTCTGTGGTATATCAGCGGCTATGTGTACGTGAGTAATTACATGCATATCACCTTTGCATCTACTCCATTCGGTAATTACGCGTCAATACTGGGGTATGATTGGATTCTCCGCTTGGGCATTGGATATTCGCCCTACCTTCGTGGGGATGGTCTGTATTGTCTTCTGTTATGTGTGACTGCATCTGCTATGCATGGGAACAAGTATGGTCTGCATTCAGGTCACCCATGGATTGTGTGCGACAGGTGTAGTATTTGTTTCAACAGGTGGGTGTACCTGTCCTGCCGACGTATAATAACGGAGTATTACATTCAGAACTGTAACATGGCTACTGTTTGCGTTTCTGCAACACATGCAATTATGCAGCCGCCTTTAATTGTGTCCCCCACGCGATATGTTGTGGTTATGCAGATGTCATTGACCTACTGTATGTTTTTGCTGCTGTTATGGTGTGTATTCCTTTATTGTGTACAGTGGGGGATGTCGGTGGTTGTACGTCACGGATACGGTTTGTGGGCCTTGCATCTCTACATAACCAGTATAGTTGTCTGTGTGCTCCATCCCTACTTGGAGAGTTGACAGTTAATTGTCCTTTGTTATGGGATTGCTGGTTGGGCTGTTGTCATGTGGTGTCGGTATCGCCTGCGGGTGAGCTTGATGCATGTATACCTCCGTAACATCTGTGGTATATCAGCGGTTGTGTGTACGTGACAACTATCCCTTGTCATTCTGTCCCAGATATTTGCAGTCATTGTGGTCCTGTTGTTGGGATAGCCTGTTTGCCAGTGGTTGCCACATATTCGGATGGAGATTGATTGTTTCACACTTGTAGAACACACAGCGGTGTTTACGGGCCGAAACGTGGCCACGGTCAGTACTGGGGTAGCAAATACGTATTTCCGCGGTACATACCTATTGCTGTGTGACCTTGCCGATGTATCTTATTGCAATTAACATATCGGTGTCGTACATACAGGCATGACTATTACATATGTCCTTTCCATTTCATATGTGCAGGAGCGGCCTTAGGTCAACTGGTACCCTAGGCAAAAGGGCTCCATGGCACCCCCACCACACCACCCAGTGCCCCCATCCTGGTCTATCTACACCAAATAAATACTGGAAAAGTTCTCCTGCTAGAGTGATGCCCTAGGCGGCCGCCTAGTTGGCCTATGCCTAAGGCCAGCTATGCATATGGGGTATATTCCTGTGCTACCATCTGGGACAGTTTCACTTTGTATCGTTCTACGTCACGGCACACCTAGCCAGGGTGGGGCTGTCACTACTACTTTGGGACTAGTGGTGTACATATGCCTGAGGCTAGTTTACCGTATGCCTACGCCTAATATTCCGCTCTGCCTCTAACATGGCGCCAACATACACATGTTGCAGACACACACACATTACACTCACACAGCGACGCACACGGCACCCTCACCGCACACGTACACATATTACGGCACTCACGGGGACGGTTGCACACCGTACCTATGTGGACCGCAACACCTGCAGCGGTGTCTACCTCTCCCTTCATATCATCATACTATTACACGCGCATGTACTGTTACAGTACTGTGGTCTGGCGATCTTTCCACCTCGCGGTTATGCATATCGGTATGTTACCCATTCCATGGTTGGCGGTATCCTCTTATGTTGAACCTCCCGGATGTTCAGGTTGTCGTTTCACTATGTATACTGTGTACAGATATCACGGGTTACATCTCAGTCACCTTATATCCCTCTAATTCCCTGTCTTCACTGTAGTATATATATATATATATATATATATATATATATATATATATATATATATGTATATGTGTACATATATTTCTATATATATATAATTATATCTATCTATATATATATATATATATATATATATATATATATATATATATATATATATATATATATATATATATATATATTTTTATATGTATACATCTTGCGGTGAACTTGGCAGGCATACAGCAACGCCGTATGCTGTAGGACCGGCATACTGTTCAGGTGTTGGCGTTACATGCTCCACTGGCTGTTGGGTGTACAGTGTTTGGGGGCTGCCTATGTTGGAGTCACACATGAGGCCACCCATAAAGTACACTTTACAGGTGGTTATGTTTGTGTGCCATCCATTTCACTGTGTGTGCAGGTAGGGAGGTGTCAGTCCATGGGGCCTACGCTGTCAGAGTATGTGCTATACGTTCCCTCTTTGCCAAGGCGTAGGCATATTGGGTATGCCTCCGTCTGCCTACTGGGGCTGGCACAGTGTGTTCCTGGTCTGGAACCCTCTGTGCCTGGACTGGCCTTGGCAGTTGTGGTGGGCTTTGTGGCCCTTCACCGCTATGTCCCTGCAGCAGCTGCTTCCGCAGGATCATATTATGTAGCATGGCACATACTATGAATATGTGGGCACATGTGCCAGGAGAGTACTGCAAGGCTCCACCAGATGTATCCAAGCACCGGAACCGTGATTTCAGCATCCCGAACACACGCTCTATGATTATTCTGGTTTGTGCGTGTGCCTCATTATGGCGTTCTTGCATGTGTGTGTGTGCATTTCTGATGGGAGTCATCATCCACGGCTCCAGTGCATAGCCAGCATCCCCCACGAGATGGCCTTGTGGGATGTGCCCCCTGGCAAATACCTGGTACAGCTGTGAGGCATGCCAGATATGGGAGTTGTGGTAGCTTCCAGGGCTGCCAGCACACACATCCATGATAATGCCCTGAGCATTGCACATGACCTGGCAATTGATGGAGGGGAATCCCTTGCGGTTTATGTAGCATCTACCCTGCTCACCAGGTGGTGACTTGATTTGTATGTGCGTGCAGTCTATCGCACCCAGTACCTCCGGGTATTGTGCCACACGGTGGAAGTGGCGCATATTGCTAGCCAAATCCTCCTGAGATCTGGGGAAGTATATATGCTCATTGGCATGTGGTAACATGGCATCCAGGAACTGGTGTAGTACCCTGGATGCTGATGCCTGTGAGATGCCCATTATATCTCCAGTTGGCCTTTGAAAGGTACCTGTGGCCAGTATTCGCAAGCTTACACATACCTTTGTGTCCACTGGGATGGGTTCCCCTCTGTTGTTTCTTGTTCTCAGGTGTGGCCGGCACAGCTCCACTATTTGCTGTAACGTGTCCCTGTCCACCCTGTAATGCTCTACTATCTCCAGGTCTTGTAGCCCCTGGTAGGTTACCCTTGGTTGAACACTCTCCTTCTCCTCCGAGGCCTACGGTGGTTGTCGGCACCCTCCTCCACAACACCGTCTGTCTCTAACACATGCTGATGGATCACAGCCACGGCAGCACCCAACATGTACATTTTAAAAGTTCCCCGTGTGTTTACACCTATGGTGCTGCATTTGGGAATACACGGCTGTGTGTTGTGTGCATTCACACTTTATACTATTGTGCTGTGCACACCGATTATGTCATAGGGTGTGTTTGTCTGGCCGTATCTGGGGGTTATCTTCCATGTTTTACCCATGGAACTACAATGCTGTTGCCTTTGGTGTTGCATTACTCTTGCCTGCCATGGATTACCTTTCGACCTTCCCTTACTATTTCTGCACGTTGCAACTACTATTTTCTGGCATGCATCCTGCTGAGCACTGTCATGTGTACTTTCTGGGACATGGCATATCATGCGTTTTGTGTGCTGCCGCCATTGTGCTGCCTGTCTGCTTTGCTCTGCTGTGTCCGTTCTTCTGTCTTTGTAGTCTGCTACCTCCATTACTTTCTTTGCATTCATATGCCTCCCCTATCCCGTTTTACAGGTTTCTGCATGCAGAGTTGTCAGCTGCCGCCGATTGGCCTTCGTGGGTTGATTAGTGTTGATTGCTCATTAGTACTCCAATTACACTTCTTCCGCATTTCCTCATATTCTTAACATCACCTTCCTGTTTCCGATGTTGTTTGCGGGGTGAGCGTCACATGACTAGGTTAAGGTAACATAGTCATCCTCGTGCACATGCACTTCTGCGCGCATTGTGTGCTCTCAGCTGAACTATTACCCCACACCCCCATCCTGCAGCTGTGATCTGATGTACAGCCCAGGTTTGCTGTGCTCCAATGTGCTTCCTGCTACGGTGGCACACCCCTCTGCAGGTGACATGTATTCCCTCTAAGCCACTCCTCGGTGTATTACCGCTGCGCTGTTTGGTACAGCCTTACGCCTGTGGGGGATTTGCGATTCAGTATTATTTGCCTCATTTGCATGGCATTGACTACTAATTCATAGTTACCATGCCACACACTGCCATGAGTCCTTGGCAACCCTTGCACCGTGGTTGTGGCGTTCCATGCATACCATGGTGTATTATGCTGTGATCCTGCTGTGTATTACGCTGCTGTTTTATAACATTGTTATATTATTTCATTGTATTGCACCTTCCGCAAACATGTCCTAGGGTTCTGATGTGAGTTGCTGTGGACATGCCATTTAAGTTGTTATTTACATGTTGTGCATGTTTTCTTTTGACATTCTCTGTGTATTTCACCATTGGCATATGGTAACAGTGTGACACCTGGGTCTGACACTCTTCCGTTACTCCTATGTTCTGTTTGGGAAAATGTAAACTGTTTTATTTGGTTTACATTGCTGTGGGCTTATGCTTTGCCTGCGCCACTTCGTGAATCGCTATATGCCTTCATTTGCATGGTGCAACACCGCACATGGGGTGTTTAGCATACCTACGCCTGGGGCTGCGCAGATCTGGTGCATGCCGGTAGTGCACATGGGATTGGATCGTACCTGAATCGCTCGGTGGCCATATTTGGCATTGTAACGCCTACGCTATGCGTGCGCCTGGCGCAAGGTTCATGAATCCCGGGGAATGTCTTTCACAAAGGTTACACAAAGGGACGTAGGGATAATATTTATGAATCTAGGCTATTAACCTTATCTGGCAGAGCTTCACTTTTAATCACCATACTGTTACTTAACACACACGCTTCCTGGCAGACTGAAGCAGGGGAGAAATTATGCTCTGCATCCAGCTCCAAGCTGGCTAGATGTACAATTTTTGCAGAAAGTGCCAACATTTAAGTTATCAGCAGTTTCCAAAAGTACTTCCAAACTTCATTATCAGCACACAGTGCTACATGCTCAGAAGGTCAGTCGGAAAGGTAACTAGAACAAAACTATTTTATGTTGCTAACAATAAACTCTTAGTTCATCAGTTCTGGAGTCAAGCCATATAGAGCAAAATTACCTTAGCAACTTTTGTTAAATAATTAATTTATTAGTCATTGTTCTCTTTGCTTAAGAAAGCATGTTGAAGGATGCCCATTAAATTTTCTTGAGAAAACGTGCCCTATTTTTATTCCTCCTGCTTTGCTTCCTTCCTGTTGTTTAAGAGCTGGTATTAATTTTGAGCTAATACGATACATCTGTCTATCTGTTTGTCTGCCTGTCTACCTATCCATCTATAAGCAAGCTTAAGCTGAATGCTTAAATGATCAATTACTTGTATCAGTAAACCAGTGTCTGGAACAACTGCTTGGAGTGTACAGTTTCAAGCCTTAGGGTTTGCATGTTATTTGCCGAAACCCAGACAGATTACTGCAGAGGGCAATTTTAGGCAATGAATAGAGTAAATACGTTGTGATGTTGTAAACAGAATAAAGCTGTAACCATCAGTGGCTGCTTTATTGAGGGACATAGGAATACAAGTACAATACTAGGTAAGTGATTGTGAGGACCATAAAATACCAAGCTATACACACCTTTAAATAGATACTCTTAAAAGTTCATGCCTCCCTTTTTGAGCACCTAATAGTGCTCACCTCCCAAATTGATCAGGTGTGTACATGGCAGTCCTGGTGTAAATCTCTGCATACCTAGTCAATCAGCAAGACTAGCCTCAAGTAGAACTTTATTTGATCTGTACTGGTAACGTAATCCATACACTGGAAATATGTTGAATTTGCAAGCTATCTCTCCAGAAAGTCTTGTTTATTTGTTAGTGTACATTTAGGTCCATAGTGTGGGTGATTGTAGAGGCACTGGTTTTGCAGAGAAAGAGGAGGTCAAACAAGACTGGGTCTTTCATTCCTCAAAAAGCAAGATACAGGTCACCTTCAAGCATCCTGTAGGTAACTGAGTATAAGCAGAGTTGTGCTAATCTAGCAGGATGTTTGAAGCATTTAAGGCCTTTCATTTTCTTGGTAAGGTATCTTTGGTTCCATTTTAGTTCAGCACTATGTTTTTTGATTTATACATACCAAAAGGGCCATTGCATTAAATGATGAATCTGGTAAGGGATGAGTAAAATGACAGGATGACTTCTTTGGGTTTTGAAAATATTCTCTTGGAAGTGAACTGGGCCAGGTAGAAGGACATCTTGACTATGGTAGGAGCAGGTTGACTGAATAAGAGAGAACTGTCCACATAAATACTCATGTCTGTTATGACCATATATGTCTGATGAGGAGTACCATTTACAACATATGAGGTGGGAACAGCTGTTTTACTGAATGCTACTGCTTTGCATCTTTTTTGCATATAATATGAAACTATTTTCTGTGCACCAGGTATGTGTATATTCCGTCATTGGCTGGAGCTGTTGAGTATTAGTGGATGCGGATACAACAGAGCCCAGCTTGCAGTCATCAACAAACTTGGTCAACCACACTTCTGGGATATAGGACTAAATATGTGAAAAATAAATTCCAAATAGGAGAGGGCTTGTGGTACCACAGTAGTTACAATTTTACATTCTGCAAGGGTACCAGCAACCTGCACAGTTTGAGATCAGTCTGATAGCAATCTAGCTGATGACATAGGGGTTTCCATTAAGTTTGTATATATTTTTTTAAGAATGCCAACATGGGGACATTCCCAAAAGCCTTGGACAAATCAAGATAATCTGTGTGCACTGAGTGATGACTGTCTACAGCCTTTGAAACCTTTTTAATGAAGTTTAGTACATTGAGTATGCAGGACCTGCCCTTCACAAAACCAAACTGATTGGCTGCTAGTTCATTTAGTCACATGTCTGCATAAATGAACTCTGCTATGATACATTCCGTGTTTTTTCATATAATGCTGGTGAGGCCTATGGACCTGTGACATCTGTAGAGGGTCCAGCCTGTCCTAGGGGACTCACACTCAATGTTCTCCAGGCATCAGGCATAAACCCTGTGGATAGGCTGAGGCTGACTGGTATAAGAAAGGCTATAGGATAGTACATAACCGGCACTGATGTGAATGTAGCCTGGTATGTTGTCTGGTCACAGGCAAGTAGTTTTTTTTTTTCCAATATTTGCCCAGCATTTTAAGACTTGTCCCAATGTTATTTTAGGATATATCAAATTTTCAGGGATAGCGTGGTGGGTAGGTGGGTAAAGTTAACTCTGAAATTGTCAACTAATATATTGGCTATATCCTTGGGAATATGTGATATTATTATAAAGGTACTAAAAAAAACACAAAATGACTGAATGAAAAAACTGACCAGAATATAACCAGGAAAAATTTAATGAAAAATTACAAACAGATAAGTGCTTTCATCTGAAAATTGTAATAACAATAATAACACAGACTTCATCAATTATAAATGTATTCAGTGCATTGTTGTTAATTATTCCGTACTTTTCTGACATAACTAAATAAAAAATTATAGTTTCTTTTGGTATCTTTAGTGACTCTAAGCTGACACCCTGCTTTATATTTTCTAATGAAACTCCAATGTTTCTTGCTGGCATGTTTCACTGGGGTCTACAGATAAGGGAGGGTTGGTATTTCTTACAACTGTCCATGATTTTCTTTCTGTTGTTATACATTTTATTAAGATGGGAATTTCACCAGAGAAGTTTATTCTTGAAATTACCATTATATTTTAGGCCAGGCAGGTACTGACTTTTCTCTGCAGCTGTTTAGGTGCTGGTAAAAATCTGAGATGAAAGTAGGATCTCTCTCATTTGGGTTCATTTGCAGGGAATTGTTGGGAAGGCTTACCTTGGTGAAGTCTCTAAAATGTTCTCTTTTGGTGGTGGGGTCATACTATTAGGCCTGACAGAGAAGATGACTGATGTGGACAAAGATTTAACAAGGGATGAGGAGATGCAGAATGTGGTAAGCAACAAAGAAAGAGTTAATAGGGTAGATCACTGGAATAAACTCTGAAGGTAATGTGCAACAATATCCAAATATACACAATGTTTATGCTGCAGTACATTTAGGTATAAATATGTTTATACAGTATTACATCCAGATATGTACTACATTTACACAGTAGTGCATACAGCTATAAATGCATTTATACAGTAATACATCCAGATATATACTACATTTATGCAGTATTGCATCTTGGTATAAATGTATGTATACAGTACTACATCCAGATATGTACTATATTTACACAGTAGTATATATATATATATATATATATATATATATATATATATATATATATATGTATGTATATAGGTAGAAATGCATTTATACAGTACTACATTTATGCAGTAGTACATTTAGGTATAACTACATCTATATATTACTGCATTCAGATATATACTACATTTACACAGTAGTCCATTTTGGTATAAGTACATTTATACCATACTACATCTAGATATGTACTACACTTACATAGTAGTGCATTTTGGCATAAATAGATTAGGTGTAAATACATTCATGAAATAGTACATTAAGGTACACACAACATTTATACAGTAGTACATCCAGGAATACATTACATTTATTCAGTAGTTAATTTGGGTAGACACTAACTTTATGTAGTGGTACATTCAGGGATGCACCACATTTATGCAGTAGTATGTCTGGGCATGCACTACATTTATGCAGCAGTACATCCAGGAATGTACCACATTTATGTACTAGTGCATCTAGGTATGTACTAAATTTATGCATTACAACATCCAGGTATGCATTGCATTTATGTATTATACATACAGGTATATACTACATTTATGTATGTAATACATTTACACACAGTTGCATCCTGATATGTACTACATTTACACACAGTTTTATCCAGGTACAAATTACATTTATGTATTAGTACATCCAGGTGTGTAGTATGTTTATACGTTAGCACACACAGGTATGTACTACATTTACATCCAGTTGCTTCCAGATAGGCACTACATTTATGCTGTAGTACAACCAGATATGCAGTACATTTTTGGGCTAATACCTTAATTGAAGGCACACCCATTCACACATGTCTTTCGAACGCCACTCAACCGCGGGGAGGACATGCAGTCGAGTGGCGTTCCAAAGACATGTGTGAATGGGCGTGCCTTTGTTGAAGGTTGGGCATCGGGCTGGCACCTTGGCACCGTAAAAATCTACTGCCAATCATTAGTGGACCGGAGTTCCGCTGTGGCAACCCCTAACCGGGAAAAGTGGAAGGAAGAATGAAAAACTTTCAGGTGAATGAAAAACATTCAGGTATACACTACATTTTTGAAATAGTACATCTAGGTATGCATGGCATTTGTGCAGTAATACATTCAAGTTTGCACTAGTTTTATGCTGTAAAACACTCCAGTATGTATTACATTTATGCAGTCATATATCCAGGTACATGCTACATTTAGGCAGTAGTACGTCAAGGTATGCACTGTATTCATGAAGCAGTACATAGAGGTACACACTACATTTATGCTACAGTATATCCAGGTATGCACTGTATTTATGCATTAGTACATCTCAGTGCACACTACATTTATACAGTGGTACATCCAAGTATGCCTTACATTTATGCAGTAGTGGATCCAGATGTATCCTACATTTGAGTAGTAGTACACCCAGCTATTCATTACATTTATTTATCAGTACATCCAGGTATATAGTACTTGTATGTAGTACTATAGCCACATGCACAGTACACTTATACAGTAGTACATACAGGTATGCATTACATTTATGTAGTAGTACATACAGGTATGTACTACATTTACTCAGTATTACATCCAGGTATGCCCTACATTTATGCAGAACTAAATCCAGGTAAGTACTACATTTATGCAGTAGTACATCCAGGTATGTACTAAATTTATGCAGTAGTACATCTAGGTATATACTACATTTATGCAGTAGTACATCCAGGTATGCCCTACATTTATGCAATACTCCATCCAGGTATGTACTACATTTATGCAGTAGTACATCCAGGTAAGTACTACATTTATGCAGTAGTACATCCAGGTAAGTACTACACTTATGTAGTAGTACATCCAGGTAAGTACTACATTTATGTAGTAGTACATCCAGGTATGTACTAAATTTATGCAGTAGTACATCTAGGTATATACTACATTTATGCAGTAGTACAGCCAGGTATGTACTACATTTATGTAGCAACACATCCAGATGTACCCTACATTTGAGTAGTAGTTCACCCAGCTATTCATTACATTTATTCAGCAGTACATCCAGGTATATACTACATTTATGACGTACTATAGCCATATACACAGTACATGTATGCAGTAGTACATCCAGGTATGCATTACATTTATGCAGTAATACATGCAGGTATGTATTATGTTTATGCCATAGTGTATCCAGGTATGTACTGTATTTATGCAATATGCAATATACATCTAAGAGCACATTAAATGTATGCAGTAGTACATCCAGGTATGTACTACATTTATGCAGTACTACATCCAGGTATGTTCTACATTTATGTAGCAGTACATCCAGATGTACCCTACATTTCACTAGTAGTACACCTAGCTATTCATTACATTTATTCAGCAGTACATCCAAGTATAGACTACATTTACATATTATTGTAGCCACATACACAGTGCACTTATGTAGTAGTATGTCCATGTACACTTTACATTTATGCAGTAGTACATCCAAGAATTCACCATAATTATACAGTATTATATCCAGATGCAAACTACATTTATGCTGTAGCAGAGATATAGCTAGGATGCTTTAAAGATGGCAGATGCTCCAGGTGAAAGTGTAAGAGGGCACAATTGGCAGATCCCAGTCATCTTTAGTGCATTATTGGCATTGGTATTGCACTGCTGTCAGAAAAGTGCTGAAGTGCTTTGTGTGTGATTTAATCTGTAGGAAGCTGCTAGCTACAAATGTAGCAAGCAGTTTGCTACAGTTTAAAACAAAATAAATAACTTCTACCCCACCCCCAGATCAGGGAACAGCACAGAGCACCAGAAATGCCAGCTACTGCTTTGTGCTGTAATACATCCAGGTATACAAAACATTTATACAGTTGTACATCCATGCAAAAAAATGCATTTATGCATAATTACATCCAGGTTTATTGGTCAATATGCAGTAGTTCGTCCACATACATACTATATTCATGCAGTAGTACATTGAGGTATACACTGCGTTGAGGTGCACACTAAATTTATGCAGTATTACATCCAATTACATACTAAATTTATGCAGTATTACACCCAAGTGCACACTACAGTTATGCAGTATTTAACTCAAGTATACACTATATTTATGCATTAGTGCACTAAGATATATACTAGATTTATAAATTTGTACATCCATGTATGCACTACATCGAAGCAATAATGCATCCAGGTATGCATAACAGTTATACACTAGTACATTGAAGTATGCATAGAATAGCATACCCTAGTATACAATACAATTATTTTATTTATTAATATATAATTATTTTGCATTTGCTTACCAGGATAGTCCAACCAGGCAGCAAAGTCCCTTTTTAGTCAAGGTCTGATGAGAAAAGCTCCAATACAAAAATAAAAAGTTACAAATGACTGCAGTAACCACAGTGAAATATATTAGGAAAGTAACAATAATAATGCACACACACTATACAAACAGATTGAAAAAGTTATGAAAGCATCATAAAAAGTAAGCAAGTATAAAAACAGTCTAATATAGTCAAGAAATATATTGCCATGAAATGAAGCAGATTATAGGATTCAGCAGCAGATGAATAAAACAAAATCAGTATACTTAAGCTACACGGAACAGACATTGTTATAATAGCTTAACAGAAAAAATATTATTTTTGTCACAAAAAAGAGATAGATTTGAGGAAGGGTGAAATATTAATATTATAATAAGCAAAGGAGGTGTAGCATATATGTGAAATCAGTCTAAAGATATACAAGGAGAACAATCGCAGGGGGGGGGCAAATTAAGATGGGAAAGGAGTTAGAAAAGGAGATTCTGTTATGAAGACGTGCTACATATCCCAAGGGTTGATTAATTAATAACCTGCTCTGCTAAGTAGTTGTTTTGGATAAATTAGGTTTAACCAGTACTTTTTGATTTAGATGTAAAGAGCAATAGGGAGACAATTTGACTAAATGGGAATGGTATATTATTTCACTTTTTGACATCCAGTTTGAGTAAGATTGTTAGCAGCTGTGTTGCTGAAGCTGAATATATAGTAAGAAGTGATTTATCTGAAGAATTAAAAGTTTTGATTGGGAAGTATTGCTGGACGATGCTATTGTTGTCTTGGACATTTGTTTGGGGATTGAATTGTTTGTACATAGTTAGTATTTGTGTGTATGTGAGTGCATGCGGTAATTGTGGCCATTTTAAGTGTTTTAAGCAAAGATGATGATGAGCTCTGTATTGCAGATTTGCTACAAATTTGACCACTTTGTTGTAGTATTATCAAAGTTAATGCAACTGGCCAGAGTGAAAGTTGGCAAAAACTGAAGAGGCATAAAGAAAACGTGGAAGTAGGTAAGCTGTTGTAATCATTTTTCCAGTTGAGGCTGTAAGGTAAATTTTTCTCCTTTATATATAATAATCCCAATCTTTGATGAGTTTTATTGGTTACTTGGAGGATGTGTTGATCAAATTTCAGGCATTTGTCAATGACAATACCTAGTAGTTTAATAGGAGATTAGTTCAATTTGAAGGTCTTCTTTGCAGTTATTGAGATGAGGCTATTCTGGGCAGAGATTTGTTTTATGGTAAAAAATATGAATTTAGTTTTCTTTCCATTGAGAAGAAGCTTGTGATCCATAAAGCCAATTTCCAGTTGCAATGAAAGATTATTGTGTTAGCTGAACAAATTAGAGTCACATCATCTGCGTACTGAATAACTGAAGCATGAGTAGAGACAGTCCATTATGAAATTTTCGTACCATGTATTTCAGGCTGGTATGAGCCTAGCATTGAGCAACGTATTACCATCACCGAGAATGATGCCACAATATGAGCAAAAGAATGATTGATTTCAACAACTGTCTGCCTTTCTGGTGTCATTTTAAGAGGATCCAATATATGTTAGCTTGGGAGGACACAGTTAACAGACCACATTGATTTGACAAGAATAGTCTGCACCTTTCCTGTCTAGGCTTTTGAATTCTGGCTAAAACTTTATCCACACCCCATAGTGCCTTTTTTAGGCAATGCCAAATTGGCAAACCTTTTGACATAGCAAAATCAACTCAACTAAACCTCAAGGTGTTACTGCTCAATGCTAGGAGCCTAAACAATTACTGCTTCGAAGGACTCCTCAATTTTGGGACTATAGAAATCTGTGCTGTTAGTGAGATGTGGTTTAAAGAGGCAGAATATACCCCAGCAGTGCAAGGTTTCAGTGCCTTCCACACTTTTACACCTGTAACTGCACAGACAAGTGCTAGAGGTGGAGGTCTGTCAATGTATATCACTAACAAGAATACTTTTGAGGTGGTCAAACAGAATGATGTGCCAGAGCTCCTCCACATGGGAATAATCATGGACAAAATCCCATATCATATCCCAACTAGCTAGAGGTCACCCTCCATGTGCCAGGAAGCTCACAATGCATACTTGGACCTACTGGAGACACTTAACCATCCAACCTAACACCCTACGTATTGGAGATTTTAATTACCCCATATAGACTAGGAATTCTAAACTGTCTCAGATCTACATACACAGAGATTCCTGGATTTCACAAACAAGCTTGACCAGATAGTAAATACTCCCACTAGATGCTCCAACATACTGGACCTGTTGCTCACAAATAAGGGAGAATGCTGCACCCACCCTAGTGTCTCATCCTCCTTGGTAAGGTCTGACCATAAAGCTGTCTCCTTCAAAATTAAAATAAACTTCATAACAGTTAGGAACTATTCCAAGGTAAATTACTTTTTATTAGGTGATGGTTTGTCAAAATTCAGTGCCCCTCCAAACCCCGAGAACACAGCAGCCTATGCTGAATTGCTTTCTCTGTATAACCATGTCAGTGGCTGCATAGAAGCTGCTCTACCTACCTGAAGCAAGTCCAGGCCGAGCTCCGGAAGCAAACTGTCCTGGTGGCATCCCAACTTAAACAGAATATACAACAAAACGAAAAAAAAAAGGCAAAAAGCAAGAAGGGTAATTCCTATAAAGATAAAACCTCTCACAACAAACTAAATAAGCAACTAAAAGGGCTAAGAATATCAAGCAAAGACAACTCTAAGGTTAATATAGCTTCCCAGGTGAAACATAACCTTAAGGCCTTCTTCGGCTTTGTTAGAAAACTCAAAGACAGCACACAGCGATGTGTTGAGCTGGTAGTTAATGGTGCCATATTCACAGTGCCTGGCAATATAGTGAACCTGTTAGCAGGCAAGTTCATTTCCAACTTTATCCCCCTCTCACTCCCGACCATCCCCAAAAATACCCTCAAACATAACCCCTCCAACTAGAACTAAGGAACATGTACTGGCTGTGCTTGCTACAGCCAAGAACATGGCCTCAATGTGCCCCAGTAACAACCTATGATGCCTCCTGAACAGTCTAAAATATGATTTATTAGGACCCCTGGAGTCCTTATGTAACTAGAATCTTAAAACAGGCTTTGTGCCACATGAATGGAGGATTGTGGTGGTCACCCCCCCCCCTGCATGAGGGAGGCCCTTCAACAGATCCGGAAACACAGATTCATTAGTCTGACCAGTCATAATTGTAAAGCCAAGGAAGGAATTATCAAAATTATCAACGAGTACATAGGAGACCTCCAGCCACTGGATCCATCACAGTTTGACTTTGTCAAAGGAAGGTCATGCTTAATGAGTCTGGTGGACTTCTTTGAAAAGGTCACTAAGGCAATGAGTGAGTGGAAAAATGTGCATACTGATTACCTAGATTTGGCTAAAGCATTTGATACAATACACCACTTGGGCATTGTCAACAAACTTATGGAACTTGGTATAACCTCTTTTATAACATGCTGGATAGCTAGCTGGCTCACTGATAGGACCCAGGAGGTTAGAATCAGTGAGGCCACCTCCTCATAGAGGCTAGTCACAAGTGGAGTCCCCAGGGCTCTGTGTTAGGCCCACTCCTCTTTGGCATCTACTTTTCAGATGTCAAAGCCAGTGTCAAAGGCCTCCAGCTAACTAAGTTCATAGATGATTACAACCTTGGAGCAGTCATTGAAACCTCCCAAGGTGAGAACACCCTGCAGGAAGATCTAACACAGAAAAATGCATGGTGCCAAAGCCATGGCTTAAACCTCAATACCAAAAAATGCATTGAAGTACCTTATAGAAAATTTGCTACCCCAGGTAACTACATCATCAATAAAACACCCCTAAAAGTTGATTCATTAGTAAGGAATATGGGAACTCGTGTCGATAGTAACCTAGCCTTCGACCAACATATGTCCGAGGTAGTAAGAAAATCCTTCTGTGTTGCTCAACTTATAAGGTTGGGCATGGCATCTAGGTCCAGAGCTGTCATCATACCACTGCACTTGGTCCTCATCAGACCCATCATAGAGTATAATGCCCTCTTTGGAATGTACCTGACCAGACATACGCAGCAACTGGATCATCCACAAAGGTTCCTTGCAAAAAGAATACAGGGAGTAAACACAATGTCCTACACTGATTGCCTCAAAGCCCTGTCTCTTTATTCGGTATCATACAGATTTCTGAAAGGTAATATTTGCCTGGTATACAAGACATCACTAGACCCTGTTTTGATGAACCTTTTGCACATCCATAACACAAACAGAATTTGAACTACTAGATTAAAAGACCTACATTTTTCTGGTGACATAAATATGACACTTTGGAGAGAGGCAGACATGTTTCTCAGATAATTCCCATTTTCTGAAACAGGTTTCCCATTCATTTGAAGCAAAGTTCCTCCATGTCCCTATTTGAGTGTGACATGGACCAATGGATGGGTAATCAGAAATTCACTCCTGGACTGGTACTTATGTCTCTGATGGACAGAGGCAGTTAGTAAATCACCTCCCATATAAATCAAATTTGGGGGTCACATTTGGGTTGCACGGCTAGGCTTATAAGGGCACTAGTTGTCATTAGTGTAATATACGCCTATGAACCTATGAACCAGTATGTAGATCATTGCTGAAAATATTGAATAGTATGGGATCCAGTACTGATCCTTGTGGGATACCTACACAGATGATAAGAAGAAGAAGTATTGCTGTCATTTGACAACCTGCTCTCTGTTAGAAAGGAAGTTTTGGAACTAGGGAAGTGAAGTTTAAGTTAAACCTAATGAGGAGAGGCTAAGAAGGAGGTTGTGGTGGCAGACAGTCTCTAAAGACTTAGACAGATCAAGGAAAATAGTGGAAACAAGATTAGCTGAGTTTTTGTTTTTGGTTAACTATTTCAGTTAAAGGTACTATGCTTGGGTCTAAAACCATGTTGTTTAAGGGAAACAGAATAATATTATCAGTGATATGTTTTACAAGTTGACTTCATCCACTCATTTTTGGCATCTTCGAATGCTAAGAATGGATAGGAATCGATGGGTTAAATAGGTACAGAGCTGGATGGCAGTGAGGATGAGTAGGTGAGATAGGGACCAAATAAATGAAGTCTTAAAAAAGTCCTCTGCTCTCTGAATTCTCCAGGAAATCATACAAAGTAAACATATTCCTGCTGTGAACTGGTTGCACTGGAATGGGAATTATTTGTTTCTCTTCTATATGTAACTATGAATATCAAAGCATGAAGGATCGAGGTAAAGAGATTGAAACATGGAAGATTGAAGACATTTGTTACTAGCTTTTTAAAGGCACTAAAAAGTGGGTAGTATTGTGTGAGCTTGCAGTAAGGAGGGGACTGTTTTTTGCCCTTTCCCCGCTGTACTGCAATCTCAGAGTTGTTATATGTAATTAACAAGGGGTGCAGGACAGCTTGCCTCTGCATACAAGCTGTTCACATGTAGGTGACCTTCCTTGTTCTGATCTTGTTTTTTTGATCTTTTGTACTTCAGTATTTGTAGCTTTGATCTTATGAACGTATTCTGTCTTCTTCACTTATTTATTGCAAATGCATAATTTGCAGTAGTTGCAAAGTAAATTTCAAATAACTTACAATTTCAGTAACAAGAATTTTACATTGAACTATTAAACTAGCAATATATTTCAGTGAAATATCTTAGAACAGTGGGCAGGATTCACGAAGCCTCCGTGTAAGAGTTACAAGGCTTACACGGAGGCTGCAGTTAAACGGTGTGACGTCAGCATGTCATGCATATGCACGAGGGCATGCTGAATCACACCTAAGGCTAACACGGTCCGTGGAAGACAGTAGGGGGTGTGTCCGTAGGGCGAGCCCTGCAAACAGACACGCCCCCAGAAGAGTAAAAGTCCCAAAAGTAAACCCCCACGACAGAGTCCGTGTAAATGTGAATAAACACAACACAACACATGCCCCCACAGACTATGAACATAAAATGTATAAATGAACATCTTATATATTTTTTTAAGTTGTAAAGATGTTTGCCCGTGAGTGCGCTCATTTGCCCGGGCGTGCCCATCGCTTAGCCACAGTTAGCAGTCAGTGGAAAAGCATATAAGAACTAAATATGCAAAGTAAACCAAGAAGCAATAGTGTAGTGGTAGAGACGTTGGCTGAAGAGGAGGCAGTCATGGTTCGAGCCCCCACAACATCAATTTTTATATTTAGTGAAATAAGCACAAAACAAGTCCCTGACATATATGTACATATATAAAATTATATTTTATGTAAAATGTAATGAAATGGGCCATGTATTTTGAAGAAATGTGAGATAAAAAAAAAAATGTGAGATATGCCCCTAGCTGAGCTACAGTCTAACAAGTTGAGGATATCTGCCTGTAGGTGAGCAGTGGTTTAACAATTGCAAAATGAGTGCCCATAGGTCAGCAGTGTTTTAACAGGTGTAGAATGAGTGTCCGTAGGTGAGCAGTGGTTTAATAGGTGTAGAATGAGTGCCCGGGGTTGAGCAGCATTTTAACACGATGAAACTGTGTGCCCGTAGCTGAGCTGAGCGTAATATGTGTGCTGACAGCCAAACCACGCGTAAACTGGCGTAACCCGTTTGCGCGGAGCTGAGCACAGCGCCAACAAGCTAACCGACGGGCAACGTTGAGCAAGCTGTATCAAAACTGCCTTTATACAAACACACCTCCTAGCCTGTGTAGACAGTCATAAAATATAAAAAGCAGTGGCCAGGTTCGAACCCAGGATACCATGCACCATAGTCAAAGTACTGAACCACTAAGCCATGACAGTTGCACTTAGAAATGCAGTAATAGCATATATATATGAATGAATAGAAAGAGGAGCATGACAAAGCAGGTTTTGTGAAGCTGATACAATTCCAAAATGGCCAATCACAGATAAGTGCTGGGAAAAATGGCATATATAAGCCCCATGGGCAGGAATACACATCATAACCGATTGTAGAACCAACTTGCAGCCAGGATGTCAGGTGTAGGTGAGGGTAGTTGCTTCCGAGCACAGAGGTGGGGCATTGGGGAGTCCAAATATATGGTTTGGCTCCTCGTCCATAATCATGAGGCCCAACTCATGCAGGGCCAGGTCCTGTGGGGAGCATATAGGACTGAGGCATGGGACCGGTTGGCTCATGATCTCACCAGTGCCACAGGAATACCAAGGACTGGTGAGCAGGTCCGTCACCACCATGCGGACCTGAAGAGATGGAAGCAGGACCAACTGAACCGTTGGATCCAGGAGACCCGGCAAATGCCCAACGCCCCACTACTGAGTAAGTTACATGTAATTATTTATGTAAGAAATTAATCTAGCTGATATTATGGAGATGTGTATTCCAATATAACTTTATTTATATTACAGTTGCAGGTGTCCATTCTGTGAACCATCGAGCCTATGGCGATAGGCTGGTGCAGTTGCACCACCCGGCAGGTCAGTAATTCTCTCCCTGTAACTGTAAATAAATATATAAGTATGACAGTTAGCAAAAGAGTGCAGTGTAGTCACTAATTAATAAAATGTGCAAGTAACAGTGTAAGAGGGTTTGCAAGTATTGCTTGATTACAAAAGTGTGATACAGCCTGTAATCCAAACATAAAAATGAAACAAGTCTGAAATAAAGATGTCCCACCTGTAATATAATAGTATATAACCTGCAGCAGGCTGAAAAGTACAGCTGCAGAAGCTGAGTAAAACACATGTGTGAAATATATCCCTGTTGAAATACAGAAACATGACAGAAGTGAGACTGTTGGAAAGGATTGTTATAACTTCAGGTAAAACATGTCAATAAAGCCTAGAATTAAGTACCATCCTGAATTGTAAAAATAAAACAAGTGAGAGAGTGTGAGAAAGAGGTATGAATCCACCAATAAAGTAGTAATAAGTCCTGAATAAAGTATACTGCAGTCAGTACAGAATGAAATGAATGTGACAGGCAGAACCAAACAGTAACATGTGTTGAAAACGGTACTGCAGCTGGAATGTGTGTCCCAAAATCTGGATATGTTGCTCTCAGTCTGCAATATGGAGATAGTATGGTTGTCTGAAATACCAAACATCCACAGTTGTTTATAGCTATATAAAGCAAATGTAGCAGGATGATGTAGCTGAACAGAGCCAGATATGAATGTGTATGAATAAAAATGAAATGTATATTGATGTAGCAGTAACATTCCTATCACCAACCTGAAGTGGTTATCTCATAGGAAACTGTAGGCAGAACTGTAGTGTGTATATATCTGCAGCTAGTAGAAATGTACAGCATATGTATTGGTATTTGAAGTTGTTAATTAAATTTTCTTCACCCTACCCTATAACCACATATAATCCATTCCACGTGAAATTGGTATGTGCAATCACAATTAACACCCCTGGACATTTGTCCTGTTGGTTCATACATATTTGCATGTATATTGATGCATCTGCCCTGTTCAAACATCCAAACCTGATGGCCTGTTGCCATCAATCAACCCTGCATGTTGTTGGATTGTGTATTGCTGTTCAAATTATGCATGTGTTATGCTTGCTGTTCAATGGCTTGAATATATGGGTGTTTGGTTAATGGGAATACTAATGCATGCTGTTACAACTAATTGTGAATGGTATTGTACGTTACTAACCCAAACTGTCATAACATAATGCAAAACATAGGACGACAGGGAAGGCGGGTTCCAGCGGACCCACCTCTCCCTCCTCAGCTGGCGAGTGCACCTGGCAGTAGTGCCCAGGCCGGACCCTCCTCCGGTGGCCCTCTGCCACCTGCAGGTGGAAGCGCTGCAGGGGATGGGGCTCGACCCCCTCTGCAAGCGTGGCCGGAGGAGAACATCCACTCACCCTCCGTAGTGTCCGGACTGTGGTGTGTAGGGAGATCTGGGACGCTGTGCTTGGGCCCCTATGCCAGCTTGAGGCACGGGTGGCACAACTCATGGGTGTGCCTGCTGCCCGGCCTACACAGCCCCCAGCACAGCCCCATCCTGGGCAGTGAAGGCACAGTGAAAACTGCCCATGGGTGAGGATCTCAGTTCCACTGTTGCCATCTGTGGGCTCATTGGCTTGAGATATCCAAACATCTGTCCCCGTCAATTGTGTAACCCCCCCCACATGTGTCATACACCACCCCTGTATGCGTCTTGTTTGTCTTGTCTGTTAACCTACCCAACCTACCTCCCCAGCTATACTGACTTCCTGTACCTGACATACCACTCTCACCTGAAAAAAAAAAAAAAGGGCACTCTGTATCCACAAAAAAATTATGCCCCATACATAGCTGCCCATTTTGCACACATGTCTGCTGGACATGGAAACTGTCAATTACAATTAGCTGTACAAGTATTATTGTTGTCCTTACACCTCTCTCAGGGGTGGAAGGTTTCAAATGTCACACCAAATTACAAACATATGCACAGCTGTTGCTGATGAAGAAATGGTCATCTATGGGCCTTACCTACATCCCTCCTGCAAAACCCGAGCTTGTTTCCCTACTGTCCTACCCTCTTTGTGACCCCTTTTTCACCACTTTCCTGTCTCCCCATTTTCATTTCTTTCAAAGAAATTAGCGCGGGTGTGCACAAGAGTAAGCACTTTTAAGCAGTTGTAAGCGGGTATGCGCATGTGTGCACGGAGCTAAACGCCAGTGCGCATGCGTGAGCTCCGCGCAACCAGTGCTAACCCGCTTACAACTGCTTAAAAGTGCCTTAGTCACTCTGAATGACAAGGCCTGTAGTCTGCTCAAAAGCAAAATAAAATCCCACTGTTAGTCCCAAACCCAGGAAACAGTAGTCTGCATGACTTACCACTAAGCCATGACTGCTATATAAGAACATTGTGCTACAATAAATATATCATGCAATAGTAGGGATGAATGTAAAGGGAATATAGGATGTGTAGTACACAAAGCATGTCATGTATATTTACTGTCAAATGTAGTGGATTTCTATAATAGTAGTGTGTGAACAGAAACAGCCATGCTAGTTGGTAGCTAGTAGGTAATAATGTCACTGTAGCACCTTGCAAGCCACACACATACTCACAGCAGGATAATCACTGCCCATACCCCACAACCTCTTACAGCAAGACATCTGGACTAAGTAATAAAAAATGTGGAGCAAAGGCCCAAAAACAGGGACACATTTCAAATATTGCTCCGACAAACTTAGACAGTTGAGAGAGTAACAGGTTTTGCATTATTTTGGATTTTTGGAAGGGTACGAAGTCTGAAACTGAAATGTTTGTCACTATAGTCTGACTTGAGCCCTGAGTGATTTGCCAGGAAAAGCTGTTTTATGAGATATGGACCAAAATATGAGGCAAAAATGTGGACATCCTGCAAATATCTGTACACTTGAGAGGTATGACACTGCCATATTTGAATAGTTAAGAGCCTAGACATAGCAACAGTGACTGAGTTACAGGGATGCCCCACAGACTCCCTGTGAAATGTACAAACAGTAGGCAGAAAGGTGTTACAACACATGCAATGGTAACTATGAAGTACTGAAAGTATGCACCACTTGCATGGCAGAAATATTGTAGTAATACATATGCTCATGCTAACCCACAGTCACAACTGCAGAATACCAGACAATTTAATGGGTGTAATTCAAAACACCTAGCACAGTCAATAGAAGTTAAGAAAACACACGAACAGCCAGTAATTCACCAGTATCTTACTTCCTTTATTTCCAGCGATCTGGTACCTCGGCAAATAAATAAATAAATAAATAAATATATGAACGTATGGTGAGTATAAATAATTAATCAAATGCCTAATTCCTGATTCATACCATTAGGCTTTAGAGTATGAAACTTAAAAATCATTCTAGTTTAATATTCAGTATTTTGGGAAAGCCCTTCCTTCAGAGAGGAGATGACATTGTAGTAAAATCACTGGAGCTTGAAACTAGAATTATTTTTAAGTTTCATACTCTAAAGCCTAATGGTATGAATCAGGAATTAGGCATTTATGAATTATTTATACTCAGCATACGTTCATATATTTATTTATTTATTTATTTCATATCTTATATTTTATATTTATATCTATATTTATAATAAATTCATAATCAGTTTATGGTCACTTTAAAAGTTTTTTTCACTGTTTAATTAATTAATTAGGAGATTTAATTGTTCAAATGAGTATGTATATAAATGTGATGTTTGTACTCAATTAATTGTGATCCTTGAAGGCGAATTGCCGAGGTACCAGATCGCTGGAAATAAAGGAAGTAAGATACTGGTGAATTACTGGCTGTTTGTGTGTTTTCTTAACTTCTATTGACTGTGCTGGGTGTTTTGAATTAGATTATTCTGCCAGTTTTTCACCAGCTTACCAATATCTTTATATCACTCATGTCGCAAGGTAATGAAGGCTCTGAACAGAGCCCTTTGTCAGGAACTATGCTTTTTTCTGACATAATGAATGAACGTGATAGAAAGTATACTACCATGGATCCCTGGAATGTGGGCACTGATCGAGATGTTGATGGGTGGTTTGTACAGCTGGAAAGACTCATGACCAAAGAAATAGCTTTGTATTTGGATACGCGCCTCTTGGAGAAATATGTAAGTTTAAACATCACTCCAAGAGGCTTGCGTATTGACAAACTTCCTGCCACACCGTTTTCCGAAGAGGAGTCTGATCTCCTAGATGAGTGGAAACAGGCTTCTCTTTCATGTACTATTAGCTGGCTTCGTATTCTAATCAAACGTAACTTGAGAGCTCATGAAAAGTTAAAAATGGACATTTTGCATCTGCAGGATGAGGTGGTGGAGGAGTCCTGCTATAGGATGCAAACCTTGAAAGTGAATGAGAAAATCTGTAAATTAGAAGGAGAAATCATTCAGAGAAAGCGTAACAAGTTAATACGTGATTTGAAAAACTATGAGACTGGCATACTGTTTTCATGGCAACGGGAACCTGTGCGTAGCAGGTCAAAGGTCAGGAATGGAAATCAGAGACAACGAGGCATTTCAGCGTCTTCAGCGTCGTCAACGGAAAGAAATGTTCCTAAAAATGTAACTTTCGCCAATACTTCAGCGACTGTTAGCGTAGCTGAGGTTCTCGATGGTGCCTTAGCTTCAAACACAGGAGATTCCTTTCAGACGAACAGTTCAAATAAGGGAAGAAATGGAAGGAAGGGAAGAAACCGCTTGAAATAATATATTGGTATGTGAAGCAGGTTTTATCCCAGTAAATTCTGATATAGAGACTTTAATGTGTATAAATTTATCTAACTTGGAATTGACTCGTGATATGAAAAATGTTTTGTTTAAAGGTAGTAAATTCATACCGACTTTTTTTCCTTCTCTTGCTGACATATATTTTGAAATCAAAGATTTCATTAGAAAGCTGTTGTTAAAGGTTTATTTCAAAAGAGAAGATGAGTCAGTTTCTGGAAATGTTGATTTTAATGTCTGTTGTACTGATTTAGATGACAGCCTTTTGAATTTGTCTATATATGATTATGATGGGTCAGACCTCTATGAGTTGTATGATTTGTATGAAAATGATGCACAAGTAAACCATGAAAGTAATTACAACACTGGTTATGGTAAATTGATTGTGCCACATCTAAGAAATGTCAATAAATTTACACCTAATATTAATGTACCTGCCATTTCAATTTTCTTTAAAGTTCTTTTTAAAGAAATTGAAACAGCATATAAAATATTTTGTAAGGAAAAAAGATGTCATAATTTAAGTGAAAATGAATGGCAAGCTTTAAAGGAATTGAAAAAGTTTAAATCCAACTTTATATTCAAATGTGCTGATAAAGGTGGGAATTGGGTTGTGATGAACAAATTTGATTATTGTGAGATGGTTAATATTCTACTTTCTAATGCTGAGGAATATAAGAAATTGGATTATGAGCCAACGAAGATGTTCAATGATGAGTTATTATTTTTATTAGAAAAGGGAGAACGCTTGGGTTTTTTTGAACATAAAGATGTTTGTAGAATGTATATAAAAAAACCTGCTACACCCATTCCATACGCTCTGCCTAAAGTACATAAAAATTTATAAAAAACACCTGACAGGCCTATAGTTTCAGGGATCGGTTCCTTTTTGGACAATGTAAATGCTTTTTTTAGATTTTCATCTGAAAGCACATTTACATAAGGTAGTAGCTCATATTTCCAATATTCAGGATCTCATTAATAGTATATCTAAAATCAAATGGCATCATGATTATTATTGGGTAACCATAGATGTCAAATCACTATATACTAACACAGGGGCGGTTCGTGGCATCGGGCTGCCAGACTGCAGCCCCCTCAGCTAGACAGCTGAGTACTTAGTTTATTTTTTTTTAATGTAAAAAAAAAAAAAATTAAATCTGTTCTTAAAACTTTAAATTTCAAGTCCGCGACTCGAAATTACGCACATGTGCATTGCGTGCTTCTATCGCAACAGCGTTTTTTTTTTTTTAAATTCTTGCTGCAATGTTTTGATTGCAGCCCGGAGGAGCAAAGAAGGCATCATTGTGATGCCCAGAACTCCCCAGAAGTCTATGCGGTTGAGATACAAACCGCATAGACATGGAAGGGGCTCGGACTGCGACGTCCGCAGGCACGTCATGACGTGCTTGCTGGGCAAATGCTGCTGATTGGTTGTTGCTCTCTTCCCGGGCTTTATGTCCTGGGAAAAGAGCGAGAATCAGTCAGTCGGTTTTCGGCGTTGGACCTAGTAGTGTAATTGTGACCTTTTTTCCTGTTAAACTTTAAACAACTTAAAACAGTACAATTATAAACATTTTTTTAATTTTTTGGCACAACAAGAGAGACAAAGAGTGCGAGGCAACAACTGTGGTGGACCTGGTGGATTTATTATTGCTGCCTGCCTTCCCTGCTTCTTTCTTCGGGCTGTTCTGGAATCAACAGGTGAGTTATTTACTATTTTTTACTATTTATTTCATTACTTATTATTATTAATCCAGTATGACATTGTAAAATATATATTAGATATTTTAGTATTATTATTAATTATTATTGTATCACCTCATTACAAGCTATGTCTGTCAGACTGTTTTAGATAAATGTATAAAAGCTATCTTATGATTTTATTTATACTGTATTTATATATATTTTTGATATGTGAATGTTGAATAAATCACTTAAGTACTGCCAGAATTTGCCCATGAAAAGGGAATGTATGTCCAATGGTCTTACTTTGCTAATAAATTTAATTTATTAATGTTCCATACCCACTGGGACTATTAGTAATCAGTGTGAATGGAAGCCAGAAGGCTTTATATAGTACAAAAATGTGATTATCATAATGAGTTAGCAGTGTAATAAGCACACAGTTCTAGTTCACTAAGAGATATGCAATCTGTCCATTTTTTTTACTTTTTCCTTGATTTCAGTGATGTTTTAACATAATCATAAACTGTGATTATACACACTTACAGACTTCACTATAATGATTTAAGAGTTTAAATGATAACTTGATGTATTTGAAATACTAATCAAACAATGAACTTAGTTTATTTAATTTAAAACGTAAGAAGTATATGGAACAGTACTCATGAAAGTGTATACAGATAATGAAAAAGGTAACATATATTGTCTTTACTCACATGGGCAGGTTATAATAATCTTGTTCAAGTCAAAGAAGGCTCTATCCTCACAAAATCCAAACTAAAAAGAGTTATTTAACTCTAGGGCACTGTAATGTTTCACAGTTAATATTTAAAAAGTGCATTATAACTTACACTATAATCCCTGCAGACATATTTAGCAGGCTGTAACATATTTTAATTGGCTAAAAGTGCTCAGAAAGGATAACATATATATATCATTTATTTATTTCATTTCTACTCTAGTGAATGACTATTCCCAAGTGGTACATTCCTTGTTCAACTGTTGAACTACTAATAACAGAGATCTCAAACAGAAAGAAACATAACATAAACTCCTGATAGTGCAATGATAAAGTGAGATTTGGTATGCTGATTTTGTGATATTGTAATCATGCGGTTTAATCATTTTCAGTTCATAATTATTTATCTGATTGACTGTCCCACATTCGGATGACCACAGGGATAGTATATGAAGTAGACATAAGGACTAAGTTTATTCTGAAAATATTTTCCCACATTTTGTATTTTACTTGCTGCATCCCTATTTAAAGATAATTGTTATCTTAGGAAGTTCTGTATTAAATGAACGAAAGTGCTAAATTACCAGTGTCCTGAGTCATTTTTGCTGTTTTTTTAATAATTGTTATCTTACTTTCACATGTATTAAATAGCTGCAGCTTTATGGCATGACTGGAGGTGGGGGAGGGGAGCGTTTGGAAGTAACTGGCATGAACATAACAGGGAGTCTTAGTCATTTTCAGTGACAGCATCATGCATACATTAAGTGTTTAACATCAAAGGTACAGCAGTGTAGTGGTAACCACTCCTGCTTCACAGTGCGTGACTTTCAGGCTCAATTCCTTCTGCACAGTCACTTAATAGATTTACTGTGTCCTTGTGGGATTTTGTTTTTGTCTTTGGTTTCCTACAATATAGCAAAGACAAGTGGAAGGTAAAATTAGAAAACTCAGAATTGTCTGTAGCTGTAAGAGTGTGTGTGTGTGTGTGTGTGTGTGTGTGTGTGTGTGTGTGTGTGTGTGTGTGTGTGTGTGTGTGTATATAAGTTTTAGGGTTACAGAAGCTGCTGGGATGCAAGAATAGTTATGACTTTGTTTGTGCAGATTATGAGTACCATGTGCACCTTGTCTCTTCTCCTATACCAAAGCCCATTGAGTAATGTCAGCACTCTTTGTAAAAACTCACTTACACCTTGATACCTGTCTGTAACCCAGATAGTGTTGGAAGTGATGAAATAGAGAATATAAATAATTTTTTTACCATGAATGTGAGATTCTGGCATTTGCATATGAGCTTTGTGAGTTAATTGATCGGTTGGAAAATTATGGAAGATGTAAGAAACTTTTAAGAGGATGTTAAATCCCAAAATCTGGGGCATTGTGCCCTAAAGTTTCAATCCATATACTACCTGTTGGCCTGTCATCAGATATTTTTCTTTATGTTAAGATACCACACCAGTGGCAAAGAAAGGTAAAGCCCTGACTATGTTCCAGGCAGGGTTGCCAGATTTCCAGCAACCCAGGTAGGGACAAAAAAAAAATAGAAGGTCTCTCACGAAGTGAAGACCAAAAAAAAAAAAAAAAAAAAAAAAGGTCTTTAATGCGGAACACAGTTCTATATATACAACACTACTTATAAATCCAAACTGTGCTTGAAGTCAGCTGCACATAAATGTCACTGGATCTTTAATCCAAACACTGTGTCTTCCCCATTTACACAATGACAATGTTGACAAGTTGAGTCAAACTTCCAAAAGAAATACATAGATTGCTGAAGGTCAATACAAAGACATGTAACAGTTCTAAGGACTAGCAGCACTAGACAAGCTGCTCATATATTAGAATATTTACAAGTATGCACTGGGTCAAACCTGCACCACAGTCCCCTTGCAGAAAACTAGCTAAATCACTCAGTACATAACTCATTTTAGTGTCTTGGGCTTCTGTGAGCAGTTCGGGTTAAAACATCCAGAAGACAAGGGACTCCTAAAGTAATGGAATAGAACAGCAGCTGAGCAACTCAATGGTGGAGCAAACACTGCTTCCTCAAACATCTTAGTTTCACAGTTGTGCTCCCAGCTGAGTTGCCTTCAGTGTATTAGGCAGCACCCACCCTTCCACAGCAGGTGGTATTGCCATGGCTTCTTTCCACTCTTCACTTACTTAACTAGCACACGGAGCAAAAACTTGCCCACCTCTAAATTTCTTTGATTTGTGTGACCCTCCCTCTATCCTCCTTAGTGTTCCATTTCTTGACCTTTGCACAGACGTTACTACTTACATCCAGCTCCTGAATTCAGACATAAAGTCTCTCATTTAATGTCCATTATGTGCAAATCACCAGCATCTCTCAACAACTCGTAATCTATCATCAGTTCCCAGCAATTTGGTCTGATTGCACATGACTTATTGACTCACCTTTGGGGCAAGCAGACTGAAAAATGCAAAGCTTTTCATAGTCTGAGTCTCTCTGGTTAGAGTATACTAATATGATGACCTCTTCACCCCTCCATCATGAACTGCCGCAGACTGTTGGCTAATCGGTATGCCCGAAGACTTTAGGTTCCATTCCACAGTGGTGAAAAAAAAAAAAAAAAAAAAAAAAAGGTCTTTAATGCGGAACACAGTTAGCTCACTCTGCCTGCAATAAACACTGAGCTTCTCGTGTTTAATGCATTGCAGTTCCGCATTAAACACGAGAAGCTCCGTGTTTAGCGCTTTTTGATTGGCCCGTATACCGGCATATGGGCCAATCAAAAATCGCTAAACACGGAGCTTCTCGTGTTTTAATGCGGAACACAAGAAGCTCCGTGTTTAGCAATTTTTGATTGGCCCGTATGCCAGGTATACGGGTCAATCAAAAAACAAACAAAGTGGAGGCTGGCCGGGATTTAAACCGGCAGGGCGGGACTCGGGATCAGGCTACTGATCTCGGGACAGTCCCGCCCAAATAGGGACGTCTGGCAACCCTGGTTCCAGGCAACCCTATTTCATTTAGTGGCTCAGATGCTTGATGTATAGACAGGCAGGAGCAAAAAAGTCATTCACTGGAGAGAGAGAGAATGGCTTATCCGCAAAGCTCATCTTGCCTGCTTGTCTGGTGGGGAAACTAACCGTGAAAGTCTACGTGAGGAATCTGAAGCATCCTCAGAGCAGAACTTTTCCGAGAAGAGACACCATTCAGTGAAGGGTACAGTGGGTATCCATTAGGGTGGCATTTCCAGGTGGTGTAGAAGTGGGGCATGATGGTCAGCCATTATGGGGAAGGAAAATAGTTTTCTTGCTGATAAAATAGAGTAAATTTCTGAGACACATTCCCCTGGAGATATTTGACTTTTGTTTTCATCTGTTTTGGCCTCATAGTGAAGACTGGGGCTATATATGTGAGATACTTTCTTTCTGTTTCAACACAGTATTCTTTAAATAAAATATAAATCCACAACTGATCTATCTGAAGCAGCATTTCTTTTGTATATGCTTAAAGTTATCAAATTTACCAAGTATTATACTTTTTTCAGTATCCCTATGAGTATTTTAATGACCCACTGTAAATAAGGGCATCATTGGGGGAATAGCACATTTGCAAGCTGTCAAACAAGGTATCAGAAAAGCAAATAGTAGTGTTGAGATGAAACCAACATTAATGCATTAATGAAAATATAAAATACACCTGAATCTACTAAAAGGGTAATATAAAAGGTATTCAAGTCAAACTATGTACATATGTAATTCTGGGAATAGTTATAGAGAATATTCAGAGCAGTAAAATAAAATATTCCAATAAATTCTGAATTGAGTTTTATATCGAATTCTATATTTATCTGCATTTACACAACACAGACTGTGACAAAATACTTTCAGCCTTGCTTTTGTGACTTAAAAATTATGAAATGGGCCACACTAACAGATATGTATAATTACAATCTGAAGGGTACCCCTGTGTAAACATGTATAATCTGGTTCAGAACATTTTTGAGGTCTGTAGACTAAGTAATATAAATTTGTGTTTCTCAGAAATTGTACCTTCTTCATTTTCAGACTATCTGTTCTCTAAATCATTGCTATTTGATAATTAGCAACTATGCAAATGTTGTACTACCAAAGATTTGGAAGTAGTACTTAACTGGCAAGAGTTTTGTAAGGTGGAACATCTTTTTGATAGGGACATGTTCCATTTGAGTTTTCATGGGGTAGACTGCTGAGTAAGATATATTCTGATCCAGTAATGCATTTTTTTGGACTTCAGTTAGATGCTAAACATAGAAAAGATTAGTAATGGAAGCACATTACAGTGAATATATGCTTATAGTTATGTTGAAGTGGTCGCTTGGGTGAATGTTTATGATTTTGGTGTTGTATTGTACTTTTTTATGTTATTGAAGGAAAGGGGCAAACTTTTCGTTTTGGTGCTTAGGGATACCTCAGCATTTTTCTGAAGAGGTCACTTGGGTGAATGTTTCATTTTGGTGCTTGTATGTTATTGAGGGGTCACATGGGCAAATGTTTAATTTTAGTGCTTTTGCATATTGTACCTGGACATTTTACTGAAGGGGTCTTTTTTCTTTTAGGGAAATGTTTCATTTCAGTGCTTGTGTGTACCTGGACATAGTAATGAAGATTTTGCGTAGGGAATTTGTGTATCAGGGAAGTGCTTGTGCTTACATGGTCAGACTGCTGAAGTGAAAACTGTGCAAAATAATTGATTGTGTCATTTTAGTGCTTGTGCATACAGAGTACAAACTAATGAAGGGTTACTTGGGGAAAATTATTCATTACTTCTGTGTTAGTATTTGTGAAGTGTTTAATTTTGGTGCTTGTGTATACCTGGACATAGTAATGAAGATTTTGCTTGGGGAAATTCATTCGTGTATCAGGGAAGTGCTTGTGCATACATGGTCAGACAGCTGAAGCGACCACTGGGCAAAATTATTTGTGTCATTTCAGTGCTTGTGCATACACAATACAAACTAATGAATGGGTTACTGGGGAAAATTATTCATTACTGTGTCAGTGTTTGGGAAATGTTTCATTTTGGTGCTTGTGTATACCTGGATATGTGATGTCATGTGGTTTATGGGAGAGGCTTGTTGGCCACTGAGTTATATGCTTTATTCAAGTGGGCCACGATCAGAAAAGTTTGAGAAACACCGGTATGGACTGTTACTGCCCAACTCTCTGATATATTAGTATATGTAGAAAATGCAGTTAACTGTTCTATATTCCTAGCGGAGATCACTGAAGAACAGCCTCAAACAAAGGGGTCTGATTGCATTAATAGGTGGTAGGATAGTTAGTTTGCATTTTTTTTTCATTCACTGATGTGTCTTGTAGGTTGCACCTGTTATGAATTATCTTTTTACAGGTCAGTGAATAGAGTTTTTTTTAATGCTACTTTTAAAGTTTGAGTGATTATTACTAGAGCTAGATTGTAAGGGGTTAGTTTTAGTTTTCTACTTAAATTTATAAGTATTGCTTTGCTTGTTAGTAGTTAGGCTGGCTTAATGTAAAATTACAGTCAGACTAAGTGTATTTACCCACAGGACCCATCACAACGTATGGTCCTTATTGCCCTTACAGTCATCATTTCTATTAATAATGCATCAGTCTTTCATTGTGCTAATATCACAGTTCAAGTCCTATAATTTATACTTTTTATTGCATCATAAGTAATGAAAATGTACTGATATCATTATCAACATTTATATAAAGCCAGCCTATCTTTGCAGTGCTATGTATTCTCTGAAAGGAGAGAAGAACAAATAGGAAGGATATAACTAATCTTATAATTTTCTACAAGTACATTTACATAATTAGCTCTAGACTGAGGTCAGTGCTCTGACCCTCTCTGGGGAGAATGAAACCAAAGTTATAGCAATATAACAAAAATGATTTTCATAATTGGCATTTCATAGAACATTAAAATGTCTGATATGCAGCCTCTAAGTACTATATTTGGCATTACAAATATACAGCATATATGCCAAGTGCCTCACTGCACAGAAGGCAGTAGTAAAATTAGCCATTAAGGGGCCATCATTATTTTATTATTGTTAATAAGAATAGGAACCCTGGGAAGTATATTTCATAGCACTATCAGTCAAGAAATGCAACACAAAAATATATCTGTTTTAGATAAATGAGGCTCTGGGTGGAGAAGAAAAAAAGGCATTTTTGCTGAGGTAAATTGGACTGATGTTGATGACATCAAGTGTTTTTAGCATGTTTACAGAGTGACATTCAGTATTTTGTGCTACAGCCAGGTTACAACTTAGATTTTTAATGATGGTCTTTCTGCATTTGGTCTTTGGCATTGAGAAGTTAGTAGTGTTGTCTCTGGACTACTGTGGATTAAATGAAAAGCCCATTAGCTACTCTTTCTCCTGTCATGTTCATTTTGTGCTCCATATATTTGCTGCATTTTGTTTTATGCTTATTATACCATAGGAGGTTAGTATGCTAAGTTAAGTTCACTGACAGGTGTTTTTGAGTTTCAGATTTCATACCCTACAGAAAAGTCATACTGATGCAAGACCTACTGAACTTTCTAAGTTTGTAAGAGCAAAATTTAAAAATGGTCTGTATTTTGACCTTTGTCCTATTTTTATTTATGGCCTTATCCAGATTTCTTGCTCTAAGGTTGAGTATATGAAATGTGTCATGGGCTCGGGGCCATCAGCCAGAGACGTTTCAAATTGTGACATACTTGTACCCCCACTCCCCCATGTAGTGACTTTAGATGTGTCCAGGTTTAGAGTATCCCTCCAAGGTAGATGTGTCCAGGCAAGGAGCACTTAAAGAGTATCCAAGGTAGACACAAGTACAGTCATGGCTTTTAATCTGTCCTTTTGCAGAATGTTCTGGTTTTCTGTCATTTTTATACTGTTGATTTTGTGTATTCAGAAAATGCATTTTGTTGGCTGCTTGTCTTTTTATACTTGACTGGCATTCCACTCCACTAATGTATTTGAAAGTAATTTATTTTTTTAATTCATCACAGCCTTTGCTTCCCATCTAGATATTAAGCAAGCTGTCACGTAGCCAAGGCATTGAAATATTGTTTTCTTTACCACTTCATTTTTGTTTTGATTGGACTCTCATAGTGATAGCTTGTTGGCAAACAGGGAAGCAGTGTATTTAAAATACCAGCTTTTGTGGTTTTGAGCATAGTGAAAGAATGCTAGCAAATGTACTTTTTCCTGTAAGAATAAATGTTTAAGTATTTTAAGCTAATGTCTTGGAAATGAACAAATATTTTAATGATTGACTAATGCAATGGATTACTACACTCCAGTGAATCATACTGGCTTCAGGCTACACCTGGCAAAACAATACTGTCTGAGGTAGTTAAACATTCATTTGGCCCTCCCCCAAGACCCACTTCAGATTGCACCAACTTTACAGAAAGGATGCAGATTAATTATACACAAGAGATAAGTAATTATACAGTGTGGAGAGACTCTTAACTTAAGAGCAGAATAACCCTTATTAGATTCTGGAAGATCAGAAGGCTAGGAATTCTATTCCCTCCCCAAAAATAGCAGCACAAAGCAAATGGCTTTAAGTTATAAAAATTTCACACTCTTAAATGAAGTTGGAGACAGAGTGTCTACAGGCTGAATCAATTGGTAGTTACAACATGCAGAAAATGCTGACTTTTATGGGTTTATGGCAGTCCAGGTGTTTACCCTTCCCTGAGGGCTGAGGCCCTGAGGATTAATGTTTCTTGTGTTTGTTTTAGTGTACTTGTGATCAAATTCAGTGGTTAACTTGGCAACAGCAAGCAGTCCAGTGACACATTTATCTAAGTTAGTTAGCTGATGTGCTTCCCTCTTAACAAACTTGCACTGCTGCAGTGTTATATTTTTCTTTGTTGTACTCTTAACATTTTCCCAGAACAAAGACGTCTGAGTGTAAATTTTTTAGGGGGTGGGTCATTAGCACTACTACTACTGCACTTCTATATTGTATTTATTTATATATATATATTTTTTTTTGCCAGTATATTGTCTGAGAGTAGCTATAATTATAAGAAAATGAAAAACATAACATAACATTTTCAATTAGGGTAGAATGCTTGCATTAGAATAATCTAAAAATAAGCAGGCAGTGTACTACACATGCCTTGTGTTTTAAATCAGTATATGTGGTACTTGAATACTTCAGAATCAGTACATGTGAAATGGAAATGTGTATTGGTCTGGGACTGGTACTCTGTATGCATCCTTCTTTTCTGGAAAATAAAATTAAAAGATATTGTGCATACAAATAAGGAAACGACTGCATGTGAAGCTTGTACATGACTATGGTGGTTACATAACATAATATAGTATGATCATTTTTGGCCATTTTTAGTAGTCTTTCTTTCGGGAGGTTGGGGCATTTTAGATCATTTTTGTCAGAAATAGCCTGGGGGGGGGTCTCTGAAATAAAATGTCCTGTAGTTTACAGACACACCAGCAAATAAAGTAAGATTATGTGAAAGTTCTTGGCTATTGTGATGTGAAAGAAATGCAACTATGGTGATTTATTTCGCTTAAACATTGTAGGCTGAAAGCAGTTTCTCTGGGTAGGGAGTTGGGCTGGGGGCAATGCTTGTGTGAATAGCTGCAGTTCTGTCTACATTTTCAACAGTAATGTCGATTTCGCTCAAATAAGATCGACCAGAAGCTGAAGCTCTGAAATCTGAGTGGTTTGTATGTGTGTGGTGGGGGGGGTGTCAAGGAATTTTTGTTAAACCATGTTTTATTGTAGAAAGTCTGGTAAGTAAAATTAATTTTAAAATTAAATGTATACTTGGCTGATGCACACAAGCTGTGATAGTGAGTCTGTCAGCAAAATGAAAGTATGCAATGCAGTTGTTAGTATTTGTACTTTAATCCTGACCAGTAAAAAGCAGCTACTTCATTAGGTAATGGGAGGGGGGTGTTTGTGAATTCATTGAGGTGACTGCCCTTGTTTACTGTCAGTTATGGCTTTGCAAGATGACTGTTTGGGTAAAGTCTGCTGTTGGGCAAGCCTGTAACTACCATTTCTGTGCAATGGACTAAATTAATGCAGCCATTTGCATTTCTTTACTGTTTTTTGCTTTCTGATTTCAGAGGTTTTTGAGTCAGGTACTTTTGGTAGGCTGTTGGGATGGGGGACTTTCATGTCGCCAGTGTTGGAATGAAATAACCATTTAGTGTTGTAATTCTGGCTTTGCAATGAGGGAGTAAGCAATATGCATACAGGCTGTGGGACTACAGTCTCTGTGCAGCAGATATATTTTAATGCTGGAAGGATCAAAGCAGAAAGTATAGTGGAGGCAATGGAATGACTGCCCCTGTTAGTCCTGCAAAGACAATGTAAGCTGTGACAGCGTGTGCATCACAAATGCATTGTCTTTAATCCTGGCAAGGCCAAGCCAGATAGTTGGTAGATCATGGCTGTGGCACTGTCAATGAATGTCAATGAAATGAGTGCTGTTTCTGAAGCTGTAAATCATTACATGTATACAACAGTGGCACTTAAATCATTTCTGCAATATCTTCATTTCAGAGTTGCAACAACTCGACTACAATAACCAGAATGAGTGAACAGAGTGAGCAGAGTGTTACAGTGGCCTATCTGAAATCTATTAATTTTAAAGAGTTGACTCTTAATGAGAAGTTAAGAATCAAGAGGACTGTAGGTCAAGAACATACACACGCAGCTTCAACAGGTCAGTGTATGACAAACACACCTGGATCTGTGGTTGTGAGGAAACAAACAGCTTGTACTGCTTCCCATGTTTGTTATTTGGTGGAGAGGAAGCTTGGACATCAAAGGGTATGGATGACCTGAAGAGACTGGAAGAAAAGTCCAGAAGGCATGAACAGTCTGCTAAACATCTAGACAACGAAATGAGTCTAGCAGTGCTGGGAACTGTGGATATCAGGTCTCAGTTAAGTAGTGGATACCAGTTATCAGTAGAAAGACACAACAAGAAAGTGGATGACAACCGTCAAGTTCTGTCTATTTTAATAGAATGCATGAAGATGTGTGGTGCACAAGAACTAGCTTTCAGAGGTCATGATGAGTCTGAAGAGTCAAGGAATCCAGGAAACTTCCGGGCAATAGTAGAATTAGTCAGCCAGTTTGATAAGAAGTTGTTAGACCACATGACAGCTTCAAGTGTTTTCAAAGGAACATCAAAAACTATTCAAAATGAACTCCTGGACTGCATTCTAACAGTATGCAGAGAAGAAATAAAAAAAGAGATTCGTACTGCAAAATTTATAGCAGTAATTGCAGATGAAACCACTGATTTTGCTGCGACGTGGCAAATAGCTATTGTGTTCCGTTACATTGTCAATGGACAGGTGGTGGAACGTTTTTGGGGATACTTTACACCACTTGGACAGACAGCACAACATATTGCTGTTGTGATAGAACAACAGTTGAAGGAAGTAGTGGGAGACCAGCATGAAAAAGTGATTGCTCAGAGTTATGATGGTGCATCGGTTATGAGTGGTATTCAGCATGGGGTCCAGGCCATCATAAGAGAGAAGTTTAAATATGCCTACTATGTACACTGCTATGCCCACCAACTTAATCTGGTAATGCAAAGAGCCGCACAACAGAACACTGAAGCAAGGATATTTTTTTCCACACTTGGTGGAATTCCAGCCTTTTTCAGTCGTTTAGCTCAAAGACAAGCTGCTCTGGATAATATAGTATCACGACGCATGCCAAGAGTGTCAGGAACATGGTGGAATTTTAACATCCGTACTGTAAATGCAGTGTACGAGAACTTGGAGTCGCAGGAAGAGTGCTTTGATTATTTGTGCAGGAATCCTACATCTGGTGCAGCAACTGTACTGGAAGCAAATGGGCTACTGCAATCACTTGAAAATGACCAATTTAAATTTTGGCTTGCTGTCTTCCATTGTATAACGCCCCATGTTGATGTTCTGTACAGGCAACTTCAGTGTCGTACCACAGATGCAACTGCTGTTGAAAAGGATGTTCATACATTTTTGGATGCAATTGACAGTGTCAGATCGGGTATCGATGGTATTGCAGAACAGTTCCTTCATACAGAGAACATCCGGTCAAACGTGACGAGGGCCATCAGCTTCCCAACCACTGCATGAGACCTTGTCAATTGCTGCAAAGGAAGTGTGTGATGTCATAAGGTTCCAGGCAACATCACGATTTCAGCAAACTGGCCATCTTCAAGCTTCTCAGTTACTTCTGCCTGGAAAGTTTTCAACATACATAAGAGAGTTTCCAGAAAATCTGTTCACAGGAACAATGGACAGCTATCCATTCCTGATGAGGGGACCACTTAGAACAGAACTTTGAGTGGTGTATCAACGTGAAGACTTTAAAGCAGCTGGCAGTGCAGTCAAGATGTTACAATTCTTGTTGGACAACTCCTTAACCCGTGTGTTTTCACAGACTTACAAAGTGTTGTTAATTATAGCCACCACACCAATGTCAACTGCTGAGGCAGAAAGGTGTTTCTCAACACTGAAAAGGATTAAAACATTTCTTCGTTCTACAATGGGGCAAGACAGATTGAATGCTTTGGCTATGCTTTCCATAGGAAAGGAGTTAATGCGGAGTATACCCAACTTCAACCACAGAGTTATTGATTATTTTGCACAAAATAAAGAGAGATGAATGGACTTTATCTATAAGTAGCGGAACACCATACAGAAGAACACAAGAGGCACTTATTTGGTACTATACTAGTACTACAAGCACTTATGTAACCCAGCCACTGGGGATGCACAAGCCAGTGCATTTCTTCGTGCCGGTCCCAAGCCCGGATAAATGGGGAGGGTTATGTCAGGAAGCCTGGGCATCACCACATATAACCTCCTGACAAAATTTTGTGGGACAATACAGATTTTGATACAGGATTGGTCGAGGCCCAAGTTAACAATCACCACCACCAGTACTACTCTTTACCAAAAGGGTGCTGGCTGAAATTGGGGGGAGGCTACTGTTGGCTCTAGAAGAGGGGGAAGGCAGAAATTGGGGGGAGGCTACTGTTGGCTCTAGAAGAAGGGGAAGGCATGCCCAAAGGTAGTGTGATTTGGACATGTGCTGAGGGATGCTAAAGAGGGATGCTACTAGGTATATTGGGAGAAGGATGCTAAGGATGGAGCTGCCAGTGAAGAAAAGAGGAAGGACTTGTAATTAGATTTATGGATGTGGTAGAAGAAGTGATGTGGTGACAGAGCAAGATGTAGAGGACAGGAACCAATGGAAACAGATCTGATGTGACAAACCCCTAACTGGAACAAGACTGCAAGCACCTATTTGGAACCAGCTGGGGGTCATGTGAATATTATTTGCTTTGGGAAACTTAAAACTGTCCCTTTTGAGCCTCCATGAAAAAGGAGTTGGGAGAAATCCAGTATGACCTGATGTGTGTTCCAGACCACAGCTTCTAAGGTGCACGACAGCTTCTCCTCAGGTGCAGAAACTGAGTATGAACTACTGTTTGCAGTATACCGCAGAAGTAAGTGTTCAAACCAATGTGTGTATGTAACAATGTGTGCTGTGTAGACTATTCAGCATGTGCCATACTGACTGAGCATTTATTTCATGTAAATAAGTATGTGAAGCATTGATCCCATTGCACCATAGCCACCTCGTCTTGTTGGCCACACTCCGTCTTGTTGGCCACACCCCGTCTTGTTGGCCACACCCCATCTTGTTCGCCACACCCATCCAGCTGTCTCCTGCAGCCCCCCTATGATTTGAAGTCACCAGCCGCCACTGTACTAACATAAACATTAGATGGGGGCTGGACTCTATTTTTGATATGTTGGGTGAAGGGCAAAAACTAATTTTTTGGTAAGCTTATTAGAGTTTTGTTTGACTCATAACTATTTTTTCTTCAATAATAGTTATTTTTTGCAGGTGAAAGGTACAGCGATGGGGGCAGCTTTTGCGCCCTCACACGTTGTTATATACATGGGTTTCTTTGAAAAAACATTCATTTATCCCACTGACTTTTTAGGAACAACGTAATATTGTATCAGCGCTTTATAGATTATCTTATTTTTATCTGTATGGGAGATATAATTGAATTCTTTGAATTTTTTGAGGTATTAAATAGTAATGGGCATAATCTTTCTTTTTCTTATGAGTTAAATAGAACACAGATTATTTTTTTGGATCTGTCACTATTTGTAAATGGGGAAAATATAGGATTCAGGCCTTTTAGAAAATCTACTTCAGTTAATATGTTTTTGCATGCGACAAGCATGCATCCTGCTCATTTATTAAAGGCATTACCTCATGGTGAATTTAAGAGAATTTCTGACCACACTTGTAATACTAGTGAAAAAGCTAATGAATTGAACAAAGTTGTGCTGATGTTGGGTGAAAGAGGTTATAATAAAACACAGTTATTAGCATGTAGGGATAAATTACTTGGAAAAAAAAGTAGATGTGATAAATTTTGAATCTAGACGTGAAGATTTCACTATGGAACAGAATAAAGATGTTGAAAAGCTTTTTTATGTAACCAAGTTTACTGCTTTTTCTGATAAACTAGTGTCATTGGTTAGAAAATATTGGTATCTTATCAGTGATGATGAATCTATTGGTCATTTATTCCCTAAACATATCACATTTTCATACAAAAGAGGGAAAAATCTCAAGGAATTGTTAAGTAATAATTTAATAGAAAGGAAAGAGAATATTATAATTTCAAAGTTAGGCACCTATCCCTGTGGTTTTTGCAATATTTGTGATAAGGTTAGGAACCTGAGTGTTAGCAATGATGTAAATTTTATTTCCAAACATCATTTCAGTTGTAAATCAACAGGGGTGGTTTATATTTTGGGCTGTTCATGTAAAAATATGTGGTATATAGGACAAACAAAAAGGGTACGAATTTTAGAGCATTTACAAGATATCAGAAAACAAAATTTGGTTAGCCCTGTTGCTAAGCATTTCCAAGAGAAACATAGTGGCTCTTCTAATAGTTTAATATTCAATATTTTGGGAAAGCCCTTCCTTCAGAGAGGAGATGACATTGTAGTAAAATTACTGGAGCTTGAAACTAGAATGATTTTTAAGTTTCATACTCTAAAGCCTAATGGTATGAATCAGGAATTAGGCAATTAATGAATTATTTATACTCAGCATGTGTTCATATATTTATTTATTTATTTCATATCTTATATTTTATATTTATATCTATATTTATAATAAATTCATAATCAGTTTATGGTCACTTTAAAAGTTTTTTTCACTGTTTAATTAATTAATTAGGAGATTTAATTGTTCAAATGAGCATGTATATAAATGTGATGTTTGTACTCAATTAATTGTGATCCTTGAAGGCGAATTGCCGAGGTACCAGATCGCTGGAAATAAAGGAAGTAAGATACTGGTGAATTATTGGCTGTTCGTGTGTTTTCTTAATTTAATGGGTGTACCCCACTGATATGTATCATTCCATGAGGCAGATAAAAGATGCACCTGAGAGTCTCTGGGGCCTGCTCAGCAGCATACTCAAATACCCTAATAGATGTCAAGGCCCACACCATGGCCAGACCATACTGCATGCAGTAACACCCTATCAGATATAGCAAGCATTCCAAGGTGTAAATGTACATGGAAGATAGGAAAGCCACAGCAACACACTACAGTTAAGACACCTAGCAGGCATACAAGTAGTGAATGTAAAGGGCAAATAATGAAGCCATAGCAACAAAGTGCAAGAGCCACTGCTATATACCAGTTACACCACATGTCCCACAGGAAAACACACACACCCACATTAACAGTAGTAGCAGTCTTAGGTGTCAGTGTACATACACACTTAGTACAGGAAACTGGAGAAATGAATGGAAAAATGTTAATCTACAACACAGCTGGAAATATGAGAGAGATACTAACCTCTAACCTTTACACTCACAGAACAGTGTCCACAGCATACCAGCATGGTCCCTGCCCTTAAAATCTGAAAGGGCTACGCCTATCTCACATACCTTTTTATAGCACTGTCCTGAAATCACAGTGAGAACTGCAATCAGTACACAACTGGCTGCATGCAATTAGCAAATGCTGGCTAACAATTGGAGGCCATCACATGGACATATGCAGATACCTACAAAAGCATGCTGTACTCCCAGTCCACACATGCAATACTTTCATTGCACCCTCTGGAGGTAGGGAGAGAGAGAGAGAGATATAGAAAAAAAAAAAAACACAAACAAAAACACTTATTAACAAAACCTACTAGAAAGATATCATCTGTCAACTGGAGCAGCAGCAGGACACTGATCCAAAAAGCAACGCAAGCAGCTGTGACAAACACAGGTAATGTAAAGTAATACTTTAAAAGTTTACATACTGTGAACCCTCCATATGTGTCATTGGTCTGTATCTATATGTATATGAAGATGTGCATAGGGCAGGGGACAAACATGTTGATATACCTATCTATCATATGGATACGTATGTATGTCAATATATGTATGTATGTATGTATGTATGTATGTATATATATATATATATATATATATATATATATATATATATATATATATATATATATATATAATATGCATATATGTATACATAGATAGAGAGGGATGTAGGAATACATAGACAGATGTAGATAGATAGAATATGTACAAACATATATATGTAATACACACATACAGATATAGATATATGTAGATACATATACATAGACAGATCTGATCGATATATATATATATATATATATATGTGTATATGTATACAGACATATATATATATATATATATAGACATATATATATATATATATATATATATATATATATATATATATATATACATATATACATATTTACATATATATATATATATATATATATATATATATAGAGAGAGAGAGAGAGAGATATTCTGAGTGAGGCACATGTGTACACATGTATTGCAACAGGTGCCTGGTGACAAAGGCATGGAGTGAACACCAGTGTCGAAACTGGAGTACCATACCCCATTTCAAATCACCTACACCAGTAACCACCAGATATGTGATTGGCTGCCCGCCACTGCATGTATCAGGGGTGAACAGGGTCATAAACGTGTACAATAGGCCCCCCAATGATAGTCACAGTGGCACACTATTCCTGGAATACCTGTACATGGCATGTGTCAGCAGACATGGTGTGTCAGCTATGGACATGTAGGTCAATGTACCCCTCCACACCACACAATGTCTGCCACGGTATGTACCTCACATGACAGCTACAGATATGGAGAAGGACACAGTGACATGTACGACACTGTGACAATGCACTCAAACACATTACCAATGCACAGTGACTGACAACACCACAGAGTGCACACATACTACCCACATAGAGGTTACCACTCCTGGATTTACATACTTAAGTCACACCCATGACAGATGTCCAACAACCATAGTAACACCTCACACCATCCACAACCTAAATGACCGCTGTGTGTCGTCCTTGACACCACAGTAGAGAGCACATGGTGGAGGTACAGGTTCCTACCCACAGATAAGACATACCCTGCAATAACCCACACAGCGTTAAGAAGCAAGACTCCCCATGAGTACATGTCACACATACCCCTGCTGAATGTTAGTCAGATAGGTAATTTGTCATATGAGTCACCCTGTGTAACTGTTTGACAGGAGCAGGTACCATCACATCACATGTGTCACAAGGGTCAGGGTAGCAGAACAGTATGCTGCTGTAGTCCCAGGGGCAATAGCATATTGTATTGTATTGTATTGTATTGGTATGTAGAGGTGCCTCCTTTGTGGAGTGGAACCACTGCTGCTGTATGCCAATGTACAGGTACATATCCTGTAGTCAGGCTAGTGTTACATAGCACTTCCATATGCGGGTTTAGCTCCTCTAGGAGTTCATGTATCATGCAACCGGGGATACCATCAGGTCCCATTGATGCTGTGTTTTTTGCTTTTCTGAGGGCGGCTCTCACCTGGACATTTGTGATGACAGGGAGGTTACATTCAGCTGGGATAAGTATGTCTTCATTTGGGGGAGAGGGAGGGGGGAAAATTGCACTGAACCTGTCTGCCACAATGTTGCCAATATCTGTGGGTTCAGTGAATTATTTGTTGTTGTGTACTAACTATGAGCATATTGGAGGGTTTCTGACCAGGTTTCTAACAAAACTGAAGAAGGCCTTGTGGTTATCTGTAGTGTCCCTGGTGATTTTCCTCTAAAAGTTGCCCATGGATGTTTGTATGAGAGAACATAGCTCTTTACTAGTGCTGATCAGACATGCCTTCCCTTTAAGGAATTATGCTCTGTCTTGCAGTAGCTTCCATATTTTGTTATACAATCTGTTTATGGCTGGGTCCACCAGACAGGATGCTTTCCCTTTGTGTAGAGTGTCTTGGTCTTATATGGGATTGCATGATCCATGCATTCTCGGAGATGTCCGTAGAAATCATTTGTGGGTTGTGGCTTCCACTGGCCCAGTGGGCTTAAAGGATACCATCTCAGTCTTAAGAAGTGTAAAGTTTGTGTTTGGAATGTTATTCACTGTAGTCGTTTGTGCTGGTGGTGGAGGTGGGATATGTATATCCAGGGTGATTAGTCTGTGGTCAGATCACAGTAGTTGATGATGTTCCCCATACAGTACCTTGATACAAACCCCCAGAGTGAGGAGGTGCTTTGGACCTGAATCAGTGTGCTGACTGCTGGGGTTTGGTAGTATGTCATATGGAGTGTGCCAGGTACTGTTGCACAGTTGTTGGCTGAGCACTGATACCTGGCCATTTACATGTGTATCCACCAAGAGACAGACAGATGCTACATATGGGAGCTATGTTGTATCACAACAGTCGAGTAGCATGTGTAGTATGTGTGCCAAATTCTGCTGACATATTTTGCTGATATCATTTTATTGTCTTTTTCAGGACCATGGTTCACCAGCGCAATCCGGCATACTCTGCAGCCAAGGATGAGGAAATACACCAGAGCCTGGTGCGGGATTTTGCAATACTCTTTTTCCGCACCAGCCAGAATCAGCTGGAAAGGGCTGCACTGTGGCAAGACCTGGTCCGTCGGGTAAATGACATAGGCACGCATAATAGGACATATGAGCAGGTACGACATCACTGCAGTGATTTTATCAGAAATGTCCGTCAGCGTGTGTCAGATATCCACAGGCAACAGGTTGCCACAGGTGGTGGGGTGGCTACACATCTCCAACTCATCAGACTGGAGGGACTACTCCTAAGTGTTGTGGCTCCAGCCCACCAACAACAACAACAACAGCAGCAGACCTGCATTATGATGGAGGCTGGAGCCACACAGCACCATGACTACGAGCGTGCAGGTAATATGCCATATGTATAGTTGACTGTTGTGTACACTGGTAGTTAATGCATGTGTGAGGTGTGTCCTTGGTTTGTAGCTGTCATCATAGTATTTAATGTGCAAGTGTGATATTCTCAATATCAGCAGCTGACCTGTGAAAGGCAACTGTTGTACTACTGACCTGTATCATACTCAGTAACAATGGCACAGTTGTGCCCACTGACATTAATTTCCTCACTTCTGCAGGTCCCTTCGGTGCAACAGCAATGCAGCCTATCCATGCTGGTGAGTGTGTATTAACAATACCTTTAATAGTCTTGATAGTTATAGTAATATTAGGCTCAATCAGTAGTGCTCTGTGTATGCATGCAGGTGTGTCTGTGTCTGTGTGTTGATATGTCACATACTGAGTAGTGTGCAAGTGTGCAAGTGTGCATCTGTGTGCATGTGTGCACCTGTGTGCATGTGTGCATGTGTGCACCTGTGTGTGTGTGCATGTGTGCATGTGTACATGTGTACATGTGCACATGTGTGCATGTGTGCATATGCGCATGTGCGCATGTGTGCATGTCTGCATGTGTGCATGTCTGCATGTCTGCATGTGTGCATCACTGGTAACATTGTGTAGACATTGTAAATTGTGTTTCCTGTTTCTCTCCCACAGGCTCTGGTGCTGCTCTGGTGTCATGCAGCAGGGAACCTGAATCAGGTGCCATGGGTAGTGATAATGATGATATCTGTGTAATGGCACAGGAAGGTGTGCCAGGGTCCGTCATTGGTCAGCTAACTGACAGTACAGAGCTGTCAACCCCATCAATGTGCACAGTCATCCTGCCAATACATCCTTTGTCACCGATGTCCCTAGGTGATGGACAGGATACAGTGGGCATTGACCAGGGTAATGTGGTATCTGTGGCACATGCTTCCCCACACAGCAGCCATGGGCATGGCCCTGAGATGGTACCACACAGACAAATGTCCAGGGGTTCTCTTGGGAGCATCCGTGGGCATACTGCCCCTGTCAGACGTGCCCACAGAGGTCTTACAACCTCAGCTATGTTTCAGGCTGTCATGCAGGCACAGTCACGTATGGAACGGTACACCAGACAGGGTCTGAGGGAGCTGACAGCATGTCGCACAGCCATGAGTGACAGTATGCGTGACATTGCGGCTGCCATCCGTAATTTCACCGATGTCATAGACAGGCGTTGTGGGGACATATTAGATCAGTTCCACAACTACATGTCCATGAGCCAGGGCAATGGTGGATGGTTGAGGCGTCGACGTGGACGTATGCCAGCAACAGCAGCAGCTGGCAGTCATTGCAGATGACAACAGGGCCGCGGCCGCCCCCATAGTGCAAGCAGCAGCCCCAGCAATGCTGGGTCTGTGCTGTCATCAGACCGTCCCAGGAGACCACGTGCACGTGGCTCTGGACAGGCCCAACAGGGATCTGTGTCCAGTCAATGAACACCTGCTTCTGATGACAGTACCCAGTCTGGATTAGTACCGGATATGGTCATAGCACCCCTGCAAGGCACAGGTACCACGTCCATGGCCAGAGACACTGATCTGTATGACCTGGCAGGTACAGTCTGTGGCTGTCCACAAACACCGGTATATGGCAGCCAAGAGGTGGAACTGTGTGCATCCATACACACATGTGAATTGACAACACCTAGGGCTACAGCATACACGCACACACTGCATCAACATTGCCCCACCTTGTACTGCTGTGCCTCACCAACACACATACAAATACATGCCAATTGGTGGTATCAGTGGCAGACTCAGACATACCAAGTTCACACCCTGTGCATATGATGAAACTGTGCCACCTCCTGCAATCTGTAACATCAGTGCAGGTACAGGTTAACATGTTGCTGATGCACAGGGTGACTACATAGACGTGTAGTAATAGTATCATGTTGTTAACAGTACAGTGTGCTGATATAATTGTGGGTATATCCCAGCATGCCTGATGCAGTAAGGGTATGATTGCCTTGTACTGTTTTTTACACCCATGGTAAGTACCACAGTGTATCATCTGCACATGTTTGCATACTGGTGGTAAGGATGTCAACAGAAGGCCACATACATAGGTAGCACAGGGGATAAGGTAATGAAAGTATTGATATGCAATGATGGACATGTAAACTGAAAGTGGCATGTTGCCCACACTGGACTCTGCAATGCGGATGTTTGAGGATGTTGATATGTGTGCAGTACTACACAACTGGTACAGGACACACAGGAGCACCCTAGCACTGCAAGCTCACAACTCATACCATGCTAGACAGCCCCAACACACAAAACTAACTTTCACAGGAGGGAGAGTCCCCATAAATGTCAGGGATACTGTGGTGGCAGGACAGGTAGCATACATCCTACTAAGTATGGAACCACTGAGTGAAGGCTCAGGGTCTGTTATTTGACATGTGTATTAGTGCAGGTATGAGCACCTGGGTTTCCGTCCGGTTATTGTACATCCTGACGGTACATGGTCTGTACACTTGTGTGCGCTGAGACTGGACCCTGGCCATCTGACCTGTGTATTTCCATGTACATGTGTATAGTGCCTGCATATTTGCACTATTACCTACTGGAAGTGGTACAACTTGTTTGTTGTACAATGGACTACATGCAGCCCTGCTTACTGTAGCTTTGTTTGCATGCATGTTTGCTTGCAGTTACCCTGGAACACTGACTCTACCTGCAATGCAGATTTACGGAGCTTCTGTGGCTTCCTAGTGACATCTGCATAGCTTACTATACGTATGTCCATGTCTCACTTGACAGAACGTCACTGTTTGTCCTGTTCGCATGTACGTTGCCTGTGACACATTGCATATGACTTACCTGGCATTTGACCACGTGAGCAGTCATATATGCCAGCGCTAACTAATCACAGGCACTACACCCTCACATACTCACCTTCTGTACCTTGTTCCCCATTGGCCCTATGTGCTGTTAATCACCATGGCAATCACAATACTATGGTGGCATGTGCAAAGGTCACTTGTCAGTCACCTCTATGGTACAGTTGTGGAATATGTCAGTCATGTGGCAATGTCACAGCTGCCACATGTACACAGTCAACCCTCTCCCCTACCCATGAATGTACAACACATGTGTGAGATGCAACCACATAGCCAAACCTGGGGACTAAGCACTCTGAACCCAGTATTGGCATAACCTGTCAGATGGCATGAAATACTACAGTGACTACAATACCAGTCTGATGTAGACCTACACTGACAGCAATCCAAACACATGAACACACTGGGGCATTCTTGGAGCCTCAGAATAGCATCCTGCCTGAGCAGCAGACACCTCTGCAGCTGGCACACAGGCATATGTTAAGCCGGAACACAGCACGTGCAACACATAGCACACAATTCCTGTGTGCCAAACAGTCACAGCCTGTACGGCTAGACAACACACCTGCTACAGTTGTGTTGGGTACCTTTATTGTCCGGTACAGTGAGGTCCCGCTCACCAGGCTGGACAAGGTGAAGGTCACAGTGATATGCCCGTGGGGCACTATGGTCCACCACATAACACAAGCATACAGGTCAGTCAGAGGCATGGACACATATGACTCAGTCATTGTCCATGCCACTATGGCTAACCTGTGATGTACCTTCCAGGACTACATGATAGGGAACATAGAAGGGCTCTCTGAGCATGTGGCACAGGCTGGTATGACCCTGACCTTGGTTGGCATCATACCCTCACCAAGAATGCTGAAGTATTACTGAATGCTGATGAATTACTGTAGCTACAACACCATAGCTGAAAGGTTCCTAGCATGTGGTCACTGCATTGTTATGGAACAACTTGCTACCACTCCCACAACAGGTGAAAACATACAGCACCTGTTCATCAACAACATGTAGACTATATACCCCAGACCAGATGTGTATCCCTCGCTGCTAGGATGATACCATATACAACTCACACTGTATATACACATACCACATGCAGCACCCGCACAGAAAACCACAGTCATAATGTTATCCAGTGCAAATACCATGTATTCACATGTGGCAGGCGTCAGACATGGGAACTATTGAAGGTCACAGGTATATATGTGTAGTTGGCACACACATACATCATATGTGTGCATTGCCATTACTGGTTTAATCGATGTCATGCATTATTGTGAACAACAACCCACACACATGGGCATTCTGTGTGACAAAAACACACATGGCATTTGTGGAATTCAAAGCCATAACTAACTGTGCTATGACAGTAGTGAGAGATGCAGTAGCAGAGCATGCTATTGGCATTACTGGGAGATTTGCCCTCTTCTGCTGTACTTGTAGGGTGCTGACATCATCTCTGTTTAGAGATTGGAATATGCAGCAGCTGGTGTGTTGTACTGGTTGCCAAAAGGGTCAGTTCTCTCACACATGTAATTGCACACATCCTACTTCCACCCCCACACACACACACTTGCCATTTGCAGGATTCAAACCCCTACCTAACTATGTTATGACATTAGTACGAAACGCAGTAGCCGAGCGCAGGGTTTCTCTTCTCTGGCTGTACTTATAGGGTGCTGACATCATCAGTGTTTAGAAAGAGGAATGTGCATCATGTAGTGTGTTCTCCTAGTTACCAAAAGGGACATTTCTTTCATACAGAATTGTACACACACTAACCCCCCTCCACACACACTGAGCATTTGTAGGATTCAAACCCCTACCTAACTATGTTATGGCACTCGACACAGACGCATTAGCAGAGCACGCTATTTGCATTACTGGGAGGTTTCCTTTCTCCTGCTGTACTTATAGGGTGCTGACATCATCGGTGTTTAGAAAGGGGAATGTGCATCCTGTAGTGTGTTCTCCTAGTTGCCAAAAGGGACATTTTTCTCACACAGAATTGCACACACACTAACCCCCTTCACCCAAACACACACACTGAACATTTGCAGGATTCAAACCCCTACCTAACTATGTTATGACACTCAAGACGGACGCATTAGCAGTGTGCGCTATTCGCATTACTGGGAGGTTTTCTTTCTCCGGCTGTACTTATAGGGTGCTGACATCATTAGTGTTTAGAAAGGGGAATGTGCATCCTGTAGTGTGTTCTCCTAGTTGCCAAAAGGGACATTTCTCTCACACAGAGTTGCACACACACTAACCCCGCTTATCCCAACACACACACTGAGCATTTGCAGGATTCAAACCCCTACCTAACTATGTTATGACACTCGAGACGGACGCATTAGCAGAGCGCGCTATTCGCATTAGTGGGAGGTTTCCTTTCTCCAGCTGTACTTATAGGGTGCAGACGCATTAGCAGAGCACGCTATTCGCATTACTGGGAGGTTTCCTTTCTCCGGCTGTACTTATAGGGTGCTGACATCATCAGTGTTTAGAAAGGGGAATGTGCATCCTGTAGTATGTTCTCCTAGTTGCCAAAAGGGACTTTTCTCTCACACAAAATTGCACACACACCAAGTCCGCTCACACACACACTGAGCATTTGCAGGATTCAAACCCCTACCTAACTATATTATGACACTTGAGGGAGACACATTAGCAGAGCACACTATCTGAATTACTGGGTATCTGTTCTGCACCTGCAGTATTTATAGGGTGCTGACATCATTATTTCTACAGAGGTATGTACATCTATTACTACCTGTCAGGTGGGGGATAGCATATATATGCATTTGCAGCCACCTACTTCAGGGTCAGATATGCACATCAGCACTGGCAGGTTATGTTTTATACCATGCTTCGTGACCACAGGACCTGTAACACACAACACAACCAGTTCAGACCACCCCTCCCACATCCAGGACACACAATTTGCTTCCCTGGGAACAGTGCCAAGATAAGAAGGTGTTCAAATACACCATTCCAGTTGTTAACGTCAGGTACAGGTATATTGTGTGTGAGAACTACTCAGGCCTCTACAACATTACCCTACAGCCACTACAATTTGTGTGTCCATGTGCTATGGCAGGACCACTCACCACAGCCACAAGGGAGAATACATATTGCACCTGACCATCTGCAACATGGGTACTCACTGTTCCACACCAGAGGTAGACCACCATTGTTGATATCTGACCATACCCACCTTTTCCTGGACATCCATATCCCATCCCCACCCCCAGGCAAGGTTGTCACTGCAAACAAAGTGTATTTATCAAAAGCAGACTATGCACTTGTGAAGACTGGGGTGGAAGACTTCAAAGGACCCATGCTGGGGGAGTATACAGGCCACTCTGCATAATCCTTGACAATTGCATTCTATGAGCATGTGGAAGGTTTGCATTGATCATGCTATCCCAAATATACCCATGACTCCTCCACAACAGGACACCTGTCAGGTGTACACCAGCCATATATGAGCTGTCCAACAGACGGAGTGAGCTAATACATTGCAGAGCAGTAGCCCACAGAGGGAGGACATCTCTGAACAGTGCTGGCATGACATTTCAATCCCTCATAATGATCACGACAAAGTGTTGACAGTGAAATTGTCCAGACACTGCAGATAAGGCTCCCCTCAGTCTGTTATTGACGCCCACTTACTGTTAGAGGTCTTCACCAACCCTCTTCTAGCAAACACCAGCCACATGGATGTGGCATAGCAAATTCAACCCCTGGGATCTCCACTGTGTCCCTGCTTGATGGAGGCACAGCACACTAGCCTCAAACAGTGCCTTATGTGACCTACTTTACAGTGGCACAGTAGCCTACTGTACTGGGGAGGCAGACGCCAAGCACACTCTGGCTAAGCTTTCATTCCCTAGGGAAAACAGCCTAGTATTGACCTCTACACTCATATGTTTAATTGTCAGATGCACAATATTTGTTGCTGATAGACTGTTTGCAGGTCTTTATTGCCATAGCATTCCCTGTTTCTATGAACAACTTGTGTATCTGTGGAAGATGTTTGAATATGAGAGGGATCCACTATATCACTTATGTCTCTGTAGTCATTTAACTGTGTGCACTGGGCAGATTGCTGTAATGTGGTTGGTTCCTGGAATAACACCTACAAATACCAGATATGCGTGGCCAACTGCTAAACTGAGATATGGCCTAAGTGTGTGAGCATGCCCAGTTCAGGCTTTCCATGGCATGTTGTCTGACATATGTCTTATTTATCAAAGTGTGCGAGCATGCCCAGTGTGAGCTTTCCATATGTTGAAATCTGCAGTCCACCACATTTGTGGGTGAGTGTGAACTTCAACAATATCTCACGTTTATGGTTGTGTGTTGGGTGTCATGTTGTGTACTTACTGGCCAACTGCTTTGTGTCTGAACACAACAGGGATTATACTGTGCCTGCAGGGTTTGCATGGGATACTTTGCATACAGTTGTCAACATCCTTTCATACTGACCAAACACTGTAGTACCGTATAGTGTACTGGTTCAGTACTTTCACTGTGGTGGACAGTATCCTGGGCTTTAGTCCTATCACTGCTTTAAATTTTCATAGTGAGCACAACAGACTGGTTAGGTGCCAGTTGTGCACATATGACCATGTTGCATTATGTTCAGATATGGACTACTTAAACCAGGCTTGTCCAACATTGGTAGTGTATTCCACAACATAGGTGGACATTGGCAAACACTAGCGATGTGCCCTAGGCCATTTCTAATGCTAGTCAGAGAGTGTGTTTGTCCTTCAACACACATTGTAACTGGAGTTTGCCATGACATATGTCATGGTTAGTATACTGTGCCTCCGTCTACCCATGACATAACAGTGATACCCAGGGTAAACCTACCATCTCCCATCCACTCATCAAGATTCCTCTTGAGGAGAGTCAATGAGTGACTCTCTGGCTAACCTGTACTGGGAGTTTACTCAAGAGTGGGGGTGGCTTCTGTGTTATGGATCAATCAGTACAGCATGTCCTATGTATGTCAGTGCTGGGGTTCAGGTCTCTCATATGCATAGCTCACTGCCATTCAGATTGTACAAGGTGCAGCATGTTCATTGATTCCAGCTTGGACATGGCTTTATACATCAGGCACAGCTTGCCTCTGGGCGGGCAGTATGGCACTGTGTGGAGCTGCAGTTTGTTTAATCAGGCAACACATGGCATCTGTTCAAGCTCTTTGATACTCCTGGTGAGGTACTTTTGGGGTCTTTCCAGTTGATGGAGGCATCTGCTGAGGTACATCCCACAGGGGCCATTGTACTCAATTGTGAGGCTGATGAAGGATGACTGCAGAGCCACAATGACCTCCCCTGATCTAGATCTGACTACCTTCATGATTAGGTGGGTATATGGTATGTTTCTGTAACCACTACAGCCACATGCTTGTCCAATGCAAGATATCTATCAACTTGTGTCCCCAGGTCTCTTATTACATCTTAAGTATAATGGGTTAACACCTTTGTGGTAATTGGTGGGCACTTACTGTATATCCACAGGGGTTGACTATACACTTTTCTGCAATTAGCTTGCTGACATGGCTATGGCACCAGTTGTCTGTTTCTATGTGGCCCTTTTGTGGGATGCTTGTGTCAGCTGGAGGGTCAGATATGGTGGCCAGTTTGTAGTCCTCTGCAAACTTGTTCAGACACAGTCCTTCCATGTTGGCCTGTACCTATGGGACATATATACCAAACAAGGGAGGTCCCAGGACCGAGCCTTGCGTGATGCCAGTTGTATCTGGTTTGTAGTCTGACATGGCTGCAGCATTTCTGACCATGTCAGTTCTGTCCTTGGTCTGGTTTGCAACCCCTCTACTGACATAGGGGTTTATATTTAAGCTGGTGAGCTTATCTATAATGAACACGTGGGGTATTGTATGGAAGCCTTTTGCAAGGTCCAGCTAGGCTGTGTGGACCACATTCCCCTCATCAATGGCCTTAATGACTGTTTCAAATGAGTCAGACGTGTTTAAGGTACAGGATCTGGACTTAAGAAAGCCACACTGGGTAGGGTCCAGTGTCAGTAGGTCCCCAATATCTTTATGTCTGAGGTACATGCTGATCCTTTCCATAGCTTTGCAGACCAAGCTTGTCAGGATTCTGGGGTGGTAGTTTGCAGTATCCATTCAGGCAACAACTTTGTGGAGGACCACTGTTGTTGTACACTGCTCTTTGAGTACATATCCTGTGGTAAGGCTGATATTGAGCAGTAGTGTTATTTGGTGTTCCATTCTTCTTGGAATCCATGTTGGACTCAGGCCAGGACACCATCTCGTACCATTGATGCTGTGTGTTTTGCTTTGTAGATGCTGGCTGTTACCTCAGCATCTGCAATATCAGGGGGCCAGCACTCTGCTGGGATAGATATTTGGCATTTGGGGGGGGGGTTGCACTGCACCTGTCAGGTTGGATGTTGGCAATGTGTGTGTGTGTTTGGTATATTGTTTGTAATATTTGAGTGATTCAGAGCATATCTGTGAATTCCCAACAAGGTTCCTACCATCAGTTAAGAAAGCCTTATGATTATCCTTAGTGTCCTGTACAATTTGTATCTTCATAGGTTCATAGGTTCATACTAGACTATTCACCCTAGGGCATTTATAAGCCTAGCCAGAGTGTGTGTGGCTTTTGCCACCCCTTGCTATGTGAATATTATGGCCATTTAGGATTTACTTTACTGTGCCTCTGTCTGGACGTGACACAGTGAAGACCCCCAGTGTACATCTATGATCACCCATCCACTTGGCAAGATTCCTGTTGAAGAGAGTCAGTGAGGGGCTCTGCCTAACATGGAGTGGGATTCCATTCCAGGGTGTAGGGAGCCTCTGGGTTATGTATCTGTCCCTCCAGCACATCCTATTTCATTATGTGTTGAGGTTGACATCTCTCGCTCTCACAGCTCTGATGGATTTGGGTTTTCTGGGGTGGAGCATGTCCATTAATCCTGTGTTGGACATGGCCTTGTACAACAGGCATACAATGCCTCTGCGTAGGCAGTATGTGACTACATACAGCTAGGGTGTCTACAGCCAGGCAGTATATGACATATATTTGAGACCCTTTATCCTCTTGGTGAGGTACCTTTGAGGTCTTTCTAACTGCTGCAGGTGTCGGGTAAGGTACATCCCAAATGACACATTGTACTAAATTATGGGCCTGATAAGAGAACAGTATAGGGGCATAATGACCTCTGTTGACGTAGATGTGAATCCTTTCATGATAAGGTTGCCAATATAGAAGGTCTTCCTAGCCACGTTGGCAATGTGAGTGTCACATGACAGGTTACTGTCCACTTGTGTCCCTAGGTCCCTGATTACTCCTTCCATACTTAATGGATTACCACCTATGTGGTAATTTGTGAGTACCTTGTTTGGTATTTGGTGAGACATTCATACTGTCCAGTGTCTTCAGGAAGGCTGAGTGGGGTTCCTGTGTGTGAGAGTGTGGTCTGTAGCATGCTACAGACTGTACAGCAGTTTTGCCTACGGTTAGTTGCACATGGGTGGTCTCCAATGCTTCGTGCATTGTCAGTTACCTGGACGTGTGGGTATCTTTGCTGAATATGGATACTCCCCCTCCTTTTATGGTTTGGTCCAGGTTTTGGGGACATAACGTATGATATGACGTATAACCTGGTAGTGCTGGTGTGCTCTCAGGAGCCTTGCTGCAGGTTTCTGTCACTGCACAGACATCGATGTTCCCCATACTGGGGAGGGCCTCGGGAGCATGCATGTTGAGGTTTAGACATCTGGCATTGGGCAGCATTACCCTTATGTGTCTTTCCACTTATGTTTTCTAGGGAGGTGGGTTTGTCTTTTCAGCCTTGCCTACAAAAGGCTCTATGGAGGTGGCAAGAGCCTTAGCCAATATCCAGACGCCCAGGGGTAACAGGTGCAAGCCATCCCTGGCAAAGCAGCGTGGCTTGTCAAGCATGACATCCCAAGCAGACAGACATTGGATCCCCTTGGAATGACACCAGTAATTGTGCCACTTGTTAAAGCTGATAATTCTGTATTTGTACTGTGGCATCATTCTTGGTGAGGGTAGGATGCTGCACAAGGTCAGTGTCATACCGGCCTGGACTACATAATCGGAGAGCTCATCTATGTCTCTTTTCATGTAGTCCGGGGAGGTACGTCTCAGGTCATTCACACCAGCATGGACAATGACTGCATCGTATTTGCACTTGCTTTGGGGTGACCTGCATACTTGTGTTATATGGCATATTGTAGCAGCCTACAGGCAGCTTACTGTACCCTTTCCCTTGTTCAGTCTGGTGAGCGGGACAGCAGTGTGTCTGACTATGGAGTCACCTATTACAACTGTATCAGGCATGTTGTTTCTCCTTCTGGCCTGTGACTGTTTGGCACACCAGCTTTGTGTACTATGTGTTGCATGTGCTATGTTTGGAGATAGTGGTTGCTTGGGTGTCTGCTTTGGAGGCCTCTGTTGATGTGGTGTGTTTGTAATTAGAGCCTCCGGCAATGTTTTTCTGTGTTTATGTCTTTGGTTTGCAGTTGTGATAGGTCTATGTGAGACTGGGTTTGTGGTGTGTGTGGTTACCTTCTCCTTCTGACTAGTTTTGACAGTACTGTGTTGAGAGAGCTCAGCCTCCGGTTTGGATAAATGGTTGCATCTCTCACATATATTTGTATTTCTTGGGGGAGGAGAGGGTTGTCTGTGTACATGGGGCAGGTGTAACATTGCCTCAAGATTCACAGATTCAACTTGTTGTAGCTGGCCTTAGTGGATTGTATGAGTGGACATATTTTATTGCCATAATACTGATCAGAGATTACTTCCCTTTTTAGGTTTGCTCTATCATGTAGTAGCTTCCTCATTCTCTTGCATGGTTTGGTAATGGCTGGGGTCCACCATGCCAGATGCCTGCGTGTATGGCATTGTGTCTTGGTTTTATTTGGGATTGCATAAACCATGCATTTCTGGCAGTGTTCATGGAATGCCTGTATAACGGGTTCTGAGGTGTGGCCCATATTTTGCACATGCACAGGGCCTTTAATGGATTCCATATCAGTTTGGAGGAGTGCAACATTTGCTTTACACATGTTTTTCACTGTGGTTTTCTGGCCAGGGACTGTGGTCAGGATGTGTATATCCGGTGTGATTACTCTATGGTCTGATCTTACCAGTGAGGGATACACTTCTCATCTTGCCATCCAGTACCTGTTGCTGATTATCACATCCAGTATGCTTACCCCTCTTGTGGGAGTGGTATGTTGTTCCTGAGCATTTTGGTTTATGGATTCTAGGAACCTTTGTCCTAGGGTGTTGGAGCTAGAATAATGCTCCCAGTCTATGTTTGGGTATTTTCAATCACCCAATATAATGTGGTTTGGAGAGCTTGATATATTCATGTATTCCAACATAGGCCAAGTGCAGTTCCTGGTGTTGGGATGGTAGTCTGTAGCAGGCTATAAACTGGGAGGCAGTTTTAGCCACTGTTACTTGACCATTTCTAGTCCATGCTGCTTCTTGTTGTGGTACCAACATGGGGGTGTGGTTATACTTGACAATTATTGCTAGTCACCCTCCTTTTGTAGCTTGTTCCATGTTTTGGGGCTGTACAGCACAGTATGAGGTGTAACCTGGTAGTGTTAGGGTGCTGTTGTGAGCCTTGACCCAGTTTTCTGTTACAGAACAGATATCAACATTATCCATGCTGGGGGAGTTTAGACTGAATGCATCTTGCTGTTTAGACTTCTGGCATTGGGTAGCATTACATCTAGGTTCTTATACCTTGTGATACCTATGGAGGTGGGTTTGTGTTTTGAGCCTTACCTATTCAAGGCATGCTGGGGGTAACAACAGCCTTTGCCAGTATCCATAAGGCCAGGACTGATAGGTGCACGCCACCACTAGCAGGTGGAGCATCATGTCGTGCTCAGCATGTCATCCCAGGCTGGCACACATTGGATCCCCTTTGACTAACAGCAATACTTCAGCCAATTATTGCAATTGATCATCTCATCTTCATATTGTGGCATCATGCTTGGTGAGGGTAGGATGTTAGTCAGGGTCATCAAGTTTGCATATACTACATGGTGTTACATTGCTTAACACATGGCAAGCATGCCTCAGGTGGTGCTGCAGGGCTGCCTATGTTGGATGCACATACTACACTCCCTGTACATGTTGAAAGCAGGTTGTGTCAACTTAGGCGTCCCTTTTACTATATGTGTGAGTCGGAGAGAGGTATAATTTCCAGGGTCCCTACTGAGCCAGTGTATGTGCTATGCGTTGCCGCTTTACCAAGGCCAAGGCATACTGGGCACGCCTCCTTCTGCCTACTGGGGCAGGCTCAGGTTGTTCCTCATCTGAGTCATGCTCTGCCTGTGATTGACTTGGCAATGGTGGGGGGCTGTTGTGCCTGGCCCTATGCTGCTCCTGCTGCAGCTGTTTCCACAGGATCATATTGTCTAGCATAGCACATACCATGAGAATTTGGGTACATGTAGTTGGTGAGTACCGCAAGGCTCCACCAGATGTATCCAGGCACCGGAACCGTGACTTGAGCAGCCCAAACACATGCTCGATTACATTTCGTGTTTGTGCGTGTGCCTCATTATGGCGTTTCTGTTCAGGTGTGTGTGCATTTCTGATGGGTGTCATCAGCCACAGCTCCAGTGCATATCCAGCATCCCCTACTAAGTGACCATGTGGGATGTCCCCACTGGCAAATGTCTGGTACAGCTGCGTCAGATGCCAGATATGGGAATCATGGTAGCTTCCAGGGCAGCCAGCACACACATTCATTATTATGCCCTGGGCATCACACATGACCTGGCAGTTGATGGAGGGGAAGCCCTTGCGGTTAATGTAGGCCCTACCCTGCTCACCAGCTGGTGCTTTGATGCATATGTGCGTGCAGTCTATTGCACCCACTACCTCAGGGTATTCCGCTATTTGCTGGAAGAGATGCATATTGCTGGCCAATACCTCATGGGCATTGGGGAAATATACATGATCACCGACATGTGCTGACATGGCATCCAGGAACTGGTGCAGTACCCTGGAGGCTGATGCCTGTGATATTCCCATCATATCACCAGTTGGTCTCTGGAAGGTACCTGTTGCTAGTATTCTTAGGCCAACACATACCTTGGTTTACACTGGGATGGGTTCCCCTCTGTTGGTTCTGTGTGTGAGGCGTGGCCTGCACAGCTCAACAATTTGCTGCAGGAGGTCTCTGTCCACTCTATAGCGCTCCACTATCTCCAGCTCAGGTAACCGCTGGTAGGTGATCCTGGGCCTGTACACTCTTCTCCGTCTCCTCACTGTGGGTTGTCTGGCAACATTTGCATTGTCACCACCCTCAGCAAGTCGCCTATGTCTCCTTATGACAGCTATGGCAGCCCCTAGCATTTCTGCTCTGAGTGAAGCTTTTTCAGTTTTCACTTCTAATAGCTTACTCCTGTCTTCCAATTTCTCTTGAGAGAAACATCCTGCACTGCTGTTTGCATAGTTTTAAGTGCTGGGCTGGGCTAGTATTCTGCCTGTGTAATTGCCTGCTTCTAATTGTTTTCACCTGTTAGCTCCAGCAGTATTCCCTGCTAGCTTCCTACTATTTCTGTTGCTTCCTTTTTCCTTTCTGTTTCCTCAGGGGGGAGCAACGCGCATACCAGAGGAAACACGCTCACAGTGGCTTACACGCACGCACACATGCTTAAACAGTTCAGAATCTACTTATTTGGGTTAAAACGCACGCACACCAGCGCAAACAGTTTTACAAGTCTGCCAACAGGTTCCCACATGCTCAGTCTGCCTTACACGCATGCACACTGCCCTATGCGCCTCCTGGCACGCACATATGCGCATGCATGCCCAGCAAGAAACTTTGGTGTTGGCTACAGTGTACACCTTCCATTTCTTGACTTTCCCATGCTTATCTTGTGGCACTCCTCTTTCCATGATATGTGTCTGACATCTGTCACATAACACTGTCCTCCAATGAACTGCATTTCCTTCTGCCATTCCCCCCTGTGATGTCACCTATCTCCTACTCTGTTCCTCCCCCTTATGTAACTCTTACACTACTTGGAATGTGCTCATTTGCTATGTGACAGTGGGATTCAGTATCCTAACACTCATTTACAGAAGATTGCCTACTAATGCTTAGTTACATGTCTTAGAGTCAGCTTCCCCACTTAGCAACCACTAAACGGTGGCCATGTTTTTTTTGGTCTGCTGGTCCCTGCATTGTAAATCCATGTATTGCATAAAACCCACATTTGTGGGTTTATAACCTTCATTTTTATGTTTTATATAGTGCAGTCCGTTTGCGCGGGGCTGCTCTGCGTTTAAACATCGGCGATCGCCAAAAAAAAAATTACTTTTTTCTCATATTTGCATCGGGGTACCTTGCCAATGGCCACATATTTGGCCATTGGCATGCTGCCTGACACATATGCACCCTTTATTTGGAGCTGACATGGCTCCATTGTGTTATTTGCAGAAACGTACTCAGTTGTCAACTGAGTACATTTCTGCAGCTAACACGACTCTTACATGGGCTGGTTTGAGCTTTGTGAGTTGCTAATCTACCTCATTTGCATGCCTTTCTGCTGCAAGTTAGGTGATTAGCATATCCACGCCCAGCCCATGTAAGAGACGTTTTAGCTGGTCTCTTACACTGAATTTTGGGCTGTTCCTGGATCGCGAGGGCTGCATGGAGTCTTACACTACTCTTAGACTGTGCAAGCCTTCGTGAATCCTGCCCAGTGTCTTATAATACAATGGTATGAGTAAATTACAATGAAAACAGGTCAGTCACATGTGCTGATTAAAACTTATCTGTGACTCTATATGTAGTATACTTCACAGAGAAACCCTCTCAGATTCCAATAAAAAATGTTTAGTACACTTTCCAACGATTTATAGAAAAATAAACACAAAAAGACATAGGTCTGAGATAAAAACCCTAATGCAGTGCCAAGTAAGCGCTCACGTAAGTCATGGAAAGCATCTAAATGGATAGGCACTCACTGAAGAAGTGAGAGTTGCTTTCTAGGACAATGACTGGCACCTCTTAACTTAAAAAAAGAAAAATGTGTAAGGAATTTCTTACATCAAGACTACACTGCAGAACACTCAGGGAAGCGTACCGATGACTCATTTTATTGTTTGGTTAATATCTGATCTTTCAAGTTTCTTTGTACTGTGCTGTGTTAAGTAACATTACATCTGACTTTGGAAAAACAGATTTATTTGCCAGTGACATTTCTGACCTACTGTGTTACATAATAATAATGAGACTCACTTTTTAACATTTATTTTACATGGAAATCAAGTCAGAAAGTTCTTAGATCTGTGGTATAGGACTTACTATAAATGCACAGTAAACATTTATAACAGCTACTTAGAAGAAGTGACAACATTTGAAACATTAAAGCAGTTATATTTTTACTGATTCACCAAAACAGGTCAAATGGTTTACTGCAGATTTATAAGGCCCGATAGTCTTTCTAACTATTCACATGAGCTATAGTTTACAATGATTTGCTATCATTTAGTGATGTTTGGCCCTGTGATGCATTAAAACTGTGTTTTGATAAACTCTTGGCTGAATGAGATACTGGAATACATCATAGTTAAATATAAAAATTAGGTAGGAATACCAAGATTGAAACTTTTTATCACCAGATGGGCAATACTTTTACTGAGAAGGCTATCAGTATTGTTTCTGTTATACTTAGATGTGTTCTGCAGCGATTTTGCAATATGCATTATAATCTGATAGATGTCAGTGACCATATACTCACACACTTTATTTAAAAAGATAGCTTTGTCATTCTGTAATAGTAATAATACATGATTAAAGTCTGGGTTATACTGGGAGTTATTTGGCTGTTTTTTGGGGATTTGGTCACGTGGGCTTTGCCTTCATTACGAAACTAGCACAGCTGTGACCAAATACCAGTATAACGCATACCATAACCATACAGTATTGTTAGAATATCCCAATAACTTTTTTTGCTAAGATCACATCAGTTAACTCTTTAACATCCATGGTTCTAATACTCTAGTATTTCAGGTTGTGATATTATCCTTCGGTTCTGTGACTGTACGAAAACTCAGCTGCACAACAATCTAGGATGAGTGTAGAATAGTTGTGGTTTTCTCTCACCTCATGGCTAAGTGTTCATTGTTAACATAAGTACTGCTTTGTATCTGAATATATTGCTTTTTTAACATGCTCATGTTTCTGCATTTATGTATAGTATATCCTTTTACTTTGTAAACTTGCTGGTGCATTGTGACTTGAAAGAATTTCTGTTTTCTCTGAATCCATCTGATTATTATACTGCAGAATTCATCATGTGTATAGTTATTGTCAACTGTTGTATTTCACCTGCACATTTACAGCTCATTTTCTTCCTCTAGCCTGCAAGGCTAACTCTGGAAATTATTTACTTATTATCATAGCATTCAGTCTTAAGTAAGATCGTCTAGAAATATGCATCAATAACCAACAGAGGTGGCTTGTTCCAGCTAATGTAATAATAATAATAATAATAATAATAATAATAACAATAATAATAATCATGCAGAACCAGGATACTTACCCCTCTGGATTTAGGCATTCTTCTTGACCTAGACAGCATAGGCTTGCTTTTTCTAGAGGCACGCTGATATAGTAACGCCAAAAAGAATATTATGACAAATGTCAGTAGAATCTCCTTGGTGGAATGAAATACTAAGTCTTCACTCATTTTGTACAGATGCGCAAAAGTTGACATAGTAGCTATATTTTCTTCTTCTTTGCTTTGAAAAAAAATTAAAATAAGAAAACACAGTGTAATGCACAGGTAACCAAGGCTGAGAAGAACTGTGCTAACTGCTATGTCTCTCTGCTTTTTAACTAGGATTCTCGGTGTTGTAATATGAGAAGGAAGGATTCAGGTGACAAACATTACATAACAGAGAGGCAGAACACTATGTAAAAAATTAATAAATAACAATATGGGGTAGGCCAGTACTGATGAATTACAAAACAGAAAGCTGATCTTGTTTTGTTTTAAATGACAGTAATAAGGAAACTGAGGTCATCCTCACTTGCTCTGAGAAGAAATGGCAACAAGCCAAATAATGATAATAGAAGGTGCACTATATGAAAGAGCTTTTTTTATTTTATATTTTTTGGTCATAATCTGAGAGTAAATTAAGGAGATGAACTGCTAAAGAATTTCAGTTTGTAGTCGGGGGATAGAATCTCTCTGTCTCCACTTAGACACTTAGTGACTTTAAGCATGGCAAGTAACCAGAACAGTGATCTTGTATTTCCCATGAAAAGACTAACTTTTGCAGTGTGTATCTTATTAAGTAAATAAATCATTAATAAAAAAGAAATACACTAATATTTCCAGTATTTATTAAAAGAAATCATGCAGCAGATGGGTTGTCCTGACCAGCTGTTCTTATCAGCAAAATCTCATTAAAAGTACAGGACTGCTACATTTTCAAATATTTATTCACTTATTTTTAATTGGATATCGCAATGAGCTGATGTAAATCCCCATTTCACGTGTAATCCAGAAATACAGTGAAGTTAAGATTTTATAGATTAGGACCACCTGTCCCATGTAGTCAGTGCATGTAATATTGCATATGCTGCAAATCAGTTTTAGCTAACAACTTATTCCTCTCCCATTCCTCATTAATGATTAATTTTATGTTATCACATGAATTCTTGAACCCTTATCACAGCATTAAAATGCAGCCACTTCAAGCAACTGTTTCAATCATCAACTACCATATCTGTAAAAAAACAAAATCCCTGTATCTCTCCTAAAGTGTGCACCTTGAATCTTCCAGTTATGTCCTCTAATCTCCTTCTCTGATCTATGGTAATTACCCTGTAGGTTATATAGAGAAGTGTTTGCAGTACAACACACCAAAATCCATTGTAGAAAAAAAAATAATTAACTGACAGTATTAAGATGTATATATATATGTAATATATATATATATATATATATATATATATATATATATATATATATATATATATATATATAGGAAATACAGAATCCTGAAAGCCCAAAATCCTGAGACCAAAATCCTGAAAGTTCAAAATCCCGAAAATTCAAAATACTGAAAACTTAAAATCCTGAAAACACACAGGATACAAACACTTACTATATTCCACTACAAGTACATACAGAAACATATTACTCTTCAATTATATGCAGGGCTGCACCCCTACTTAAATATATCAACTCGAGATTGCACTTCACCACACTAAGTGCAATCTTGGATGATATATATAATAGTAGCAGGTGAGGGCCGCAGCCCCCACGCGGTGCGGGCTTGCCCCTCTGCTTATACTTGCAAAACAGTAATATAGTTTGTGTTTTATTTCTTTTTGCATGCACTTGTGCTGGAATAAGTATCCTGTGTGTTTTCAGGATTTTGTGTTTTCAGTATTTTGAGTTTTCGGGATTTTGAACTTTCAGGATTTTGGTCTCAGGATTTTGGGCTTCAGGATTTTGAGCTTTCAGGATTCTGTAGCGCTCCCATATATATATATTCGGAAACAGAGGAGAAAACTGTCCATTAATACAATAGCTCAAATACCAAATGGGTGAAAACTCAAGCTGTTAAAAACTTTTTGCAGGGAAACAAGCCCAACCACACCCACAAATACACACACACACACACACACACACACACACATATATATATATATATATATATATATATATATATATATATATATATATATATATATATATATATATGTAAAGAATCACCATCAACACACTCTTGGAAATTGCGTTGGCTGTGATTTCCTATGGGAAACACTCACCAGCATTCTGTATCTAGGAATATTGTGAGTTGAGGAGTTAACATTCAGAAATTTCAACTTTGCAATGTGTAGAGAATCCCATAAAATATATATCTGTATATAGGTATTCTCTCACACAGTCCATGTATCCATTTGCTGGTCACTCATTTTTCCTATTGCTACTTCCTTTTTGTACAAAATTTTCTTCACTACATTGTCTTCTGTTTTATTGCATATGTGTCTGAACCACCGTAATCAGTTCTACTTGACCTTTTCTGCCATTCAGTCCACTCTAGCTTCTGTACTGATTTCTTCAATCCTTTGCCTGTCCCAAAGTGTGCATCCGACCACCTGTCTCAGGCACTTCATCTCTATCACCTTTATCTTCCTCAACTGCTCTCCCCGGGATTCATGAACCTTGCGCCAGGCGCACGCATAGCGTAGGCGTTACAATGCCAAATATGGCCGCCGAGCGATTCAGGTACGATCCAATTCCACGTGCACTACCGGCGTGTACCGGATCTGCGCCGCCCCCGACGTAGGTATGCTAAACACCCCATGTGCGGTGTTGCACCATGCAAATGAAGGCATATAGCGATCCACGAAGTGGCGCAGGCGTAGCATAAGGCCACGGCAATGTAAACCAAAAAAAAACGGTTTACATTTTCCCAAACATAACATAGGAGTAACGGAAGGCTGTCAGCCTCAGGTATCACACTGTTACCATATGCCAATGGCGAAATACACAGAGAATGTCAAAAGAAAACATGCACAACATGTAAATAATAACATAAATGGTATGTCCACAGAAACTCACAGCAGAACTCCAGGACATGTATGCGGAAGGTGCAAAACAATGAAATAATATGACAATGTTATAAAACAGCAGAGTAATACACATCAGCTTCACAGCCATAATACACCATGGTATGCATGGAAAGCCACAACCACAGTGCAAGGGTTGCCAAGGACTTGCGGCAGTGTTCGGCATGGTAACTATGAATTAGTAGTCAATGCCATGCAAATGAGGCAGATAATACTGAATCGCAAAACCCCCGCCGGCGTAAGGCTGTACCAAACGGCGCAGCAGTAATACACCGAGGAGTGGCTCAGAGGGAATACATGTCACCTGCAGAGGGGTGTGCCACTGTAGGAGGAAGTACATTGGAGCTCAGCAAACCTGGGCTGTACATTGCACATCACAGCTGCAGGACCGGCGTGTGGGGAAATAGTTGAGCTGAGAGCACACAATGCGCGCAGAGGTGCATGTGCACGAGCATGACTACGTTCCCTTAACTCAGTCATGTGACACTCACCCCGCAAATAACATCGGAAACAGGAAGGGGATGTTGAGAATATGAGGAAATGCGGAAAAAGTGTAATTGGAGTAATAATGAGCAATCAACACTAATCAACCCACGAAGGCCAATCGGCGGCAGCTGACAACTCTGCATGCAGAAACCTGCAAAACAGGATAGGGGAGGCATAAGAATGCAAAGAAAGTAGGGGAGGTAGCAGATTGCAAAGAGTGAAGACCTGACACAGCAGAGCCAAGCAGACAGGCAGCACAACGGCGGCACACAAAACGCATGATATGCCATGTCCCAGAAACCACACATGACAGGGCTCAGCAGGATGCATGCCAGGAAATAGTAGGTGCAACATGCAGAAATAGTAAGGGAAGGTTGAAAGGTAATCCATTGCAGGCAAGAGTAATGCAACACCAAAGGCAACAGCGTTGCAGTGCCAACGGTAAAACACGGAAGATAATCCCCAGATACGGCCGTACAGACACACCCTATGACATCACCGGGTGTACAGCACAATAGTATAAAGTGTGAATGCACACAACACACAGCCGTGTATTCCCAAATGCCGCACCATAGGTGTAAACACACGGGGAACTTTTAAAATGTACATGTTGGGTGCTGCCGTGGCCGTGATCCATCAGCATGTGTTAGAGACAGACGGTGTTGTGGAGGAGGGTGCCGACAACTACCGTAGGCCTCAGAGGAGAAGGAGAGTGTTCAGACCAAGGGTAACCTACCAGGGGCTACAAGATCTGGAGATAGTAGAGCGTTACAGGGTGGATAGGGACACATTACAGCAAATAGTGGAGCTGTGCCGGCCATGCCTGAGAACAAGAAACAACAGAGGGGAGCCCATCTCAGTGGACACAAAGGTATGTGTAAGCTTGCGAATACCGGCCACAGGTACCTTTCAAAGGCCAACTGGGGATATAATGGGCATCTCACAGGCATCAGCATCAAGGGTACTACACCAGTTTCTGGATGCCATGTTACCACATGCCAATGAGCATATATACTTCGCCAGATCTCAGGAGGAGTTGGCCAGCAATATGCGCCACTTCTACCGTGTGGCACAATACCCGGAGGTACTGGGTTCGATAGACTGTACGCACATACAAATCAAGTCACCACCTGGGGAGCAGGGTAGACGCTACATAAACCACAAGAGATTCCCCTCCATCAATTGCCAGGTTGTGTGCAATGCGCAGGGCATTATCATGGATGTGTGTGCTGGCAGCCCTGGAAGCTACCACGACTCTCATATCTGGCATGCCTCACAGCCATACCAGGTATTCGCCAGGGGGGACATCCCACAAGGCCACCTTGTGGGGGATGCTGGCTATGCACTGGAGCCGTGGATGATGACTCCCATCAGAAATGCACACACACACATGCAAGAACGCCATAATGAGGCACACGCACAAACCAGAATAATCATAGAGAGTGTGTTTGGGATGCTGAAATCACGGTTCCGGTGCTTGGATACATCCGGTGGAGCCCTGCAGTACTCTCCAGGCACATGTGCCCACATATTCATAGTATGTGCCATGCTACATAATATGATCCTGCGAAGCAGCTGCTGCAGGGACATAATGGTGAAGGGCCACTAAGCCCACCACAACTGCCAAGGCCAGTCCAGGCACAGAGGGTTCAGGACCATGAACACACTGTGCCAGCCCCAGTAGGCAGACGGAGGCGTACCCAATATGCCTATGCCCTGGCAAAGAGGGAACGTATAGCACATACTCTGACAGCATAGGCCCCATGGACTGACACCTCCCTACCTGCACACACAGTGAAATGGACGGCACACAAACATGACCACCCATAAAGTGTACCGTATGGGTGGCCCCATGTGTGACTCCAACATAGGCAGCCCCCAAACACTGTACACCCAACAGCCAGTGGAGCATGGAACGCCAACACCTGAACAGTACGCGGGTCCTACAGCAGACGGCGTTGCTGTATGCTGCCATGTTCGCCGCAAGGTGTATACATATAAACATATATATATGTGCATATACATATATGTAGATAGATATAATTACATATATAGAAATATATGTACACATATACATATAAGTACTACAGTTAAGACAGGGAATCAGAGGGATGTAAGGTGACTGAGATGTAACACGTGATATCTGTACATAGTATACATAGTGAAACGACAACCTGAGCATCCGGGAGGTTTAACAGAAGAGGATACCGCCAACCATGGAACGGGCAACATACCGAAATGCATAACTGTGAGTCGGAATGATTGCCAGACCACAGTACTGTAACAGTACATGCGCGGGTAATAGTATGATGATATGAGGGGGGAGGTAGACACTGCCGCCGGTGTCACGGCCCAGGCAGGTACTGTGTGCAACCATCCCCATGAGTGCCGTAGTATGTGTATGTGTGCGGTGAGGGTGCCGTGTGTGTTGCTGTGCGAGTGTAATGTGTGTGTCTCCGTAATATGTGTATGTTGGTGCCATGTTAGAGGCAGAGTGGAATAATATGTGTAGGCATATGGTACACTAGCCACAGGCATATGTACACCAGTAATCCCAAAGTAGTAGTGAGAGCCCCACCCTGGCTAGGCATGTGGCGACGTAGAACGATACAAAGTGACAATGTCCCAGATTGTAGCACAGGAATATACCCCACAGGAAATGGAAAGGACGTATGTACTACTCATGCCCGTATGTATGACACCGATATGCTAAATGCAAAATGATACATCGGCAAAGTCACACAGCAATAGGTATGTACCGCGGAAATACGTATGTGCTACCCCAGTACTGACCGTGGCCACGTATCGGTCCGTAAACACCGCTGTGTGTTCTACAAGTGTCAAACAAGCAATCCCCACCTGAATAGGTGGCAACCACTGGCAAACAGGCCATCCCAAGAACAGGACCACAATGACTGTAAATATCTGGGACAGAATGACAAGGGATAGTCGTCACGTACAAACAACCGCTGATATACCACAGATGTGACGGAGGAATACATGCATGAAGCACACACGCAGGCGATACCAACACCACATGACAACAACACAACCTACACTCCCATACCAACAGACAATTAACTGTCAACTCTCCAGGCAGGGATGGAGCACACAGACAACCATACCGTGTATGTAGAGATGCAAGGCCCACAACCCGTATCCGTCACCTACAACCTCCGATATCCCCCATCGTACATATTAAAGGGATACAAACCATAATAGCAGCACAAACATACAGGCAGTCAATGACATCTGCATAACCGCAACATCTCGCGTGGGAAACACAATCAAAGGCGGATGCATACTTGCATGTATTGTTTAAAGAAATACAACAGCCATGTTACACATCCGAAAGCAAAACGCCATCAACAGACGTCGTCAGGACAGGGACACCCACATGTCGAACCAAATACTATACCCAACACACACAATCCACGGCTAACACCACTGCGAAATGTACCTGTCGCCACACATAGCGGCTGCAGTTACACATAACATAACACAATACAGACCATCTCCACGAAGGTAGGGCAAATAGCCAACGCCCAGGTGAGGAATCCAACCATACCCCAGTTACGACGCGTAATGTCCGAATGGAGTAGATGCACAGGTGATATGCACACAATTACTCACTGAAGAACAGCAATTGGTGGGATGAACCCACATGTTGCAGGTATCGATGGATATAAGGATGACTCCCAGGATATTCAAACCGTATGCTCATACCAAACCAGCAGTGTACAACCGAAAGAGAAATAAAAAGGAAAACTGATACACGGAACGAAACACGGAACGAAACACCGACAAGGTATGTAGAACACACGATATGTACGGGTGTGTAACGCATGATGTGTATGATGAAGCTGTACTGTATGGGAATGGTGTTTGTAAGTAATGACACTTGTCCATAATGCAGAGAGTGGTGAAAGGTGGTTATGTAGTGCTATCCTGCTGAGCATACCAACGACTGTGGACACCGTGTACACAGCAGTGGGACATCATGTACACAGCCGAGACAGCACAAGGGCTGCCACAGGGGGGCATTAGAGAGAACAATGCCAGACCACACGCTGATGCTGGCAGTGGATGTCCAACAAGGAAGTGACATAGCAGGGGATAGGACATGTATGTATACTGTCACAGCACACATGTGTATGGGCATATACCGTCAATGTCATATGTAATGTGCGGCCGACGTGCACGTATGCCTTGCAGTAGGGGATACTATGTCAACTATGTGTAATGTAAAGCTGTCAGGGTGGATATGACAGACATTATACACCGTATCACAGGCATATCATGCATAACGGAGGTATTGCCTATTGGTATGTACAATAACAGGATACATATGGCCTGTAGGTATGGGACAGAGTAGTAGCATCATAGCCATCCGAAATGGAAGGTACACCAAGTAACCATGCCCAAAGGATCTGTAGCAGGTGCACTGTGGGCAACAATGAAGTCTGGCAGGTCCATGTGTAAACACATGTGCAGTGTACACAGTAGTGTCACCTCCCCATGGTAGTGTCCTGTGAACAGCAGAGGCAGATGTCATCTGCATGTCTACACAGTACCGCTGCTGTGGTGGTACCATGACTACGTGTCACTCAAACAGCAAGGGAGGTATCACATGAACAGTGCCACTGTGTGTCCCTGTGGGATGTGCACAGGACCTATGTTCCACAGCATGGTGTGTGTTGTGTCTGCGGAAGTAACACAGAAGCCCAGCCCATGCAGTGTGGCATGTGTGCACATATCCATGAGCAGTCCGTTCACACTGCCCACCGCAATTGTCATGTATGAGGAGTATATGCATCAGTAATGCAGAGGACATGGTCCGTGTCAGAGCAGAAGACACCCCTGCATATGTGGTATGCAGATGTGTACAGATGTGTTTTCCATCTGTCAGCCGCATATGTAAACCGTCTGGGCCTGGTACACATCGTGGCATGACAATGCTGTGCCATGTAAAGTTGTAGCCGTTGTGGAAGGTACACCATAAATGTGGTATTGTACCCTTGACCGTGTGTAGATGTGTGTATGCCACAGGTACAATGGCTACCTATGTACCAGCATCACACACAGTACAGATAGGTGTGGCCCTGCAGAAGTGTATCCATGCCACAGTGGAATACGGTAACCACAGGACCGTGTGGGGCATATGTGTGTACAGCAACCATGTACAATGTGATATGTATGTATGGGGCCAGTATCCATGTGATAGTCAGTGGGTGAATGTTGCTATGCAAAGGTGATGTGCATGCACCATGTGTCATGCATCCTGATGCCATGACACCCACATGATGTATCCGCCACACTGACACCCATATAGTCGGTATCGGTATGAGCTGGTGGAGCAATAATGGCGCCAGGTATGTAGGTGTGGGATATCTAGGCATGGACAGTACTCTGTGACAGCATGTTGTGTATGTAAGCAAATAGTGAACATAAGGGGCCCCATGACTGAGGACTGTGTAATGCCATATGTACCTGACATGTAGTAGGTACTATGATATGCTTGCACCACTGTGTGTCCTGTCCATGAGTCATATAGCCTAACATCCTGAGACACAGGGTATGATGTGCAGGTGGATGTGTATGTTGTCAATACCAGAACGTGGAATGGTGCTGAAGGGCAATGTGAGGACAATGTCTGATGTGTTGGCCTCTGTACCACCCCAACCGCCCATGCAATGGTACGACAGGTGGCCAGCATGTGTATGTGGCGTGCTGTGGCACACACAAGCCCAACAAGGGTGCCAGGAAAGGCATGGAGGCCATCAATGTGTGCGTGAAGCATGTTCGTGAGGATGTGCCCCAGTGCCATTCAGAACGGTCCAGTCATGGGTGTATGACTGCAGTCCCACACGTGCAATGCAGTGCCACCCATGGGTAGTGCGAGAGATGCGGCTGCACGGTGGTCAAGGTACACAATGTCCGACAACAGGCTAGCAGTGAATATAGTGGGCTGGTGCGGAGACACATACCAAACAGGTTGGTGGGACATAACAGCTAGGGACATCGGAAAGTGACATCGGGCCAGTGTCCCAGGACATAACGTGTGCATGTCAGTACCATGTATGTGTCCACAGGGACACTACAATGTCCATGTATGGATTGCGACCCTGAAGTGAGTGAGAGTGTGTATTGTTGGTAAGTACACCATCGCCTGGCACGTTGCCAACATTATCTCGGTCTGCAATGCCTGGGTGACTATTGTATGTGACATTGAATGTGGATGTAGCCAAACAACACAGACATACCACCACACTGCCTGAGGCCCCACACTGCATTGTGCAGCAGTCATGTTTAGGTAGCTAGCCTTGGAGCATGTGATGGACCTCGAGGACCCACCATGGCTGACAAGTGATGCACCCCACACATGTGAATATACACCACCGTGCAACAGCCTGCACATGTGCTCATACATTAGATGTGCATGGAACATGACCACCACCGTGGCATCTGTGAAAAGGTCAGTACCGCCATGTCTTTGTGTGGAATAGCATGGTCCCTACCATCGTGTACATGCTACGGAAGCGCACTGTGGTATGTGTCAGCATATGTATGTACACTGTCCATCTGCCTGGGTGTCATGCCATTAACAACTCCTGTCAGCAGATGTCAGTAGTACTGGCTGTAGTACACATGTTCTGTGTATGCTGTGATGGGTGTGTTTCCAGGGTGTGGCTAGCAGGGCCGTGAAGCATATGTGTTCATCCACCAAAGGGGGGATAACCCCAGGTGCAACACACCAGAAACATGGAGGTATTGTGCATGCTGAGGGTAGTGTAGGTATGGTATGTGTTGTGTAATGTGTCAGCCAGCTGGGTGGAGTGCACGCCTCAAGCATGTGTAGGTACATGGGTGTCTATTCTAGGGAAGTGTGGGTTGCTGTCAGCACATGGCAGTATCAGCTGTCTGAGGCCCAATGTACAGTATAACAACACAGACAGCATGTAACCTGCGGTGTACAATGTCAACTCTGTTGTGTGTTACAATGTGTCTAGCGGTCACAAACACGGGTATCTGCACATTGAGCACCTATGATGCATTGTGTTCGGCAACTATCCAGGATGTGTGCAAAATACTGTGTGATGTGGGATCCCCTCACCTGTGGGTGTTGCAGTCCAGGTATGTGCCTGGGAGGTACGATCCGTGTACAATCCGTGCTGCTTGAGGTGCTGTGCAGAGCATGGAGGCAGGTCCCAGTCACCGCAGATAAATGTGAGTGGTGCAATAGTGTGTGTGCCTTGCTTGTGTGCAGCACAGTGGAAGATGCAAGCATTGTCCCACATGACCCCATGCTGTGCCTGCCTGTTACAGCCTTGCCGGAGACAGTTATGTGACACCACCACAGAGGCAGTATAGCATGTGAAGATGTACATGTGTGCTCCACACCCCAGGCAGATGGCTGCAGGTCATGTGTGCCACAGCAGTGTGGTCGACCAGGACTGTCATAGCGGTCAGATACCACATGCTTGTATAATTACAGTATGAGCATAGGCAACAGTTGCAGTGACACAGTAGGTCAATGTACAGTGTCCCTGTGTTCAGACCACTGCCTACTGTACACTTGGCTAGACACACACCCAGAGGGGATGACACCGGTGAGCCATCACATGTCCCAGTACACGTAGCCTGTGTAATGCCATCACAGGGCGGTCACAATAACACGTTGTATGAGAGATATATTGTACCAGGTGATGTGTCATGTGTGCATATGTTGAGTTTCACAGCTGTTCACATGTCTGCAACATATCAGTGCATGATGCCTAGTGTAACATGATGTGTGGAACTGCACTGTGATCCACAACAGGGTCATCCGAGACAGGTGTGTTGTGAATGGTGTAACCCATGGTTCCGCGGGATATACACCAGTGCTGTTGGCTGCCATGCTGGCTCCACCAGTGGTGCCTACAGTGGTCATACAGACATACTGCACACATTGTTCTGGCAGGAATGTCCATTGTTGTAGATGATGTGTTACTACGTGAAGGTAGGTGTGTGTTGTGAATGTTACACATCCAGATGTGACCATCAGGTGCAGTTATGGTTGTCGACAGCATCACACCCATCCACAGCTGTCAGCACCCTGCCCCAGAATGGGTATCAGCCGCCCTCGTACTGTGTGACTAATGTGCAGATGGCGGAACACCTACTACTGGCTGGCTAACAGTGTCATCTAGGAAGGCTATGTGATGGCTGGAATACGCCGTTCTAATGTATAATGATGGTATCCCAATGAAGTACATGGAATCACATATAGTAAGCCATGGCTGGCATGTAAACCATGTACAACAATGACTGTGTGACAGACACAAACAATGTGGAGCCATGTTAAACATGCACCCGTGAGAACACCAATTGAGGTATGTTGCACGTATCGATGTACAACTGTCAGCTATGGGCACAGCATGGATGCAGATGCACATCCCCCACAGGCAGTACCACTCCATGTTGGTAGGGGGGCATTGCACGAGTACATGTGACAGTTGCTGTACCGCCACATGTACTGCATATCCGTCATATAGGGGTAGCGTGGTACGTGACTGTCGGACATGCCTGTACATATGACCATGTCCCACAAGATATGTGTTACGTGTGTACAACACCTGTTGTACCATCATCAAGCTGTGAAGTGTATGGCTGCCAGTCTACCTGTGTGACATGTTGTGCAATGGGTGCAAAGGTACGCAGTAGCGCATTGCATGCCCACATGTCCCACACAGGTGCATAGCCTGAACATACAATACAAATAGGGTGTAGGATAATAGCAACCCACAAGAGGTGATGGGTACGGGTGGCAACCCACTACCACCTGTCCGGGTAAGGCGTGCATGTCCATGACACATTAGCACCTGAGATGTTAGCAGTACAGCTGTACAGGGCGGCATGCATATTCGATCACTAATACCCTTGCGTGTTACACCACTGGCTTGTTGACAGACAGACACCAACACAATGTGCAGCATTGACATGTGCACAGCACATCACCGCTGGCTACAGTAGAACAGGGTTACCGTGTAGACACGTGCACAGAACATCTGCACCAGCCACAGTCAAACACGGTATGTGTTGAACCCCAACGTCATTGTAGCCCATGCCACAGACAGATGTTCATGCATCTATGTATGTATGGCTGGGAATGTCCCTGGCCTAGCAGTATAGCTGTGTCAGTGTTGTGAACAACATACTGAATGGGCTGGGTGTGTGAGGTGTGCGTCATACGTGTATGGTCCGATGGATGATACCATCAGTGCCCCCGCTATGTGAACATCTCTGTCCCCATAAATGGATACCTATGCTGTGCCCAACACCACGGTCCCTGTGGGAGGGATGGTGCTGTGTGGTGCACCCGCCGACATGGCGGTGGCAGCAGGCACTGGATGTAGACATATGTGGTACCCATGTCAGGCCAGGGTACCATCCATGTGCACGGGATATCATTGTGGGCACATACAGCACTGTGTTGAACAATATCACAGCACATAGCACCTGTCAGGGGTAATGTGTATGCATGGATGTGCGATACCAGCATGCACCATACACACCCCCACTAAGCAGCATGCTGCCTACCTTGCAGAAGGCCATTGTCCACACCATGATGATAGACATGTGTAATGTCCATATACACATAGCAATGACATATGGAATGGACAGCCACCCTCCCAATACCAGTATCCCCCAGGTGGGACACATCCCTGTGCCATGTATGTGACATACCCTGCCATACCATCCAGCCCTGTCCAGCAAGGCTGCACGTGCCATCACAGTCATACATGGTGTGATGGCCAAATGGCACTTGCACTATCAACTGTCCAGAGCAGTAATGTGGCACTGATGCACCTTGTGGTGTCACAGGTGCTGTGTGTTGGCGTGTACAGCGTGCGCGCACACATGCTATGTATGACCATCCCTGCTAATGTCATATGATTACACAATGTCCCATGTGTATCACATGTGCAATACAGGCGAGCCGTGGCAGGTTGTCCAAAACCTGTACAGTGCTGTGTAGATGTACATGGCACAACACATTAATGTACAGGTGTCCACGTGTATGTGTGCAGTGCCACCGCTGACGTCCATAATGGCTGCGTCTGTGATGACTAGCGACATATACACAGCATCCAGGTGAACAGTAGAACTGTGCGCACATCGGGACACGTACCAACTGGTATGAACACAGGTGCAGGCAGGTACACATGTCCACAGCAGGTTACCATCAACATGGTGTGTGTACAGTGTGATGAGTTGACACACAGATATGATATGATACCCGCTGCCTAATGGTGTGACAGCAACACATCAGCTGTGTCAGTGCAATGATGCATCACAGAGATTACTGTGCAGATGTCGTACATGTCATAGCAATGTATGTCCAGCGGTATGCCAGTACATCAGTGTAAATGTGACCTGTCACCATCATTATGTCTTACAGATAATGCCAAGTTCACTGCTGCCAGCCTTCAGCCGCCAGGAGGATGACGTAATCATACCGTTGCTCCATGACAACTATGACCTGCTATTCAGCCATGTTCCACAGCAAGCACAGCAGCGGGATGACCTGTTGCAGGATATGCGCAGGAGGTTGAACGACGTGGGTGGCAACAACCGCACCTACCAGCAGATACGCCGACACTGCATGGACCTAATACGGCACACGAAACAGCGTGCCGCCACAATCGCCAGAGAACAAGGTGGAACAGGTGGTGGGCCACCAACCCAGCCCCCACTCGCACACACAGAGGAGCTCCTGGCCAGTCTGGGGACACACAGGGAACATCATGCAGAAACACTAGCTGCCATTGTGGAGGTGGGTGTCTCCCAACCAACGAGCCTGGAGCTGCCTGGTAAGTCAGTCTTGCATATGTGTATGATATCTGCCGTAGGTGTGGGTGTCACAGTACACCACGTAATGTACCAACACATGCCAGGTATATGGGCACACAAGCCGCATACTACAGTATGCTATGTTGTGTTTGCAGTCGTGTGCATACCACATGCTATCACACAGGTACATGATGTGACATGCACAGTGCTTACTGTGGCTACAGTCATGGATAATGTTTATACTGTTGTGTCGCCCCTATACAGGTACCTCTGGCGTGTCCCACAGCCATGGGTCCGTCGCAGGTGACACTGTTGTTAGTAACAGGCATTTTACAGTGTATAGATATTCGCCATGTGGCCAGGTATAACATGCACACCTGGGTTCTGCTCCAGTCACGGTATACAGGTTGCACCACCAGACACACACTCCACCCATGTACAGTAGATACAACCGTTAGTATACACCGGCATGAAACCACAGTACCTGTCAGTGTGATATGTGCAGTCAGCTATGCATACAATGGTGGAGGTGTTCTACAATGGATGCATATGTAGTATGCATTGGAACACCATTTGTGGTACGCACACAGTACCACATAGTGAGCTGTGATCTGGCCAGCACACAGGTGTTACCAATGTGACATATGCTCCTGCATTGTGTGCACATGTTGTGACATGGCACACGACATGTCCCACACCTGTGGTGTTCTGTCTGCAATATTGTCACACCATGACAGGACCTACGCCCGACATAGCAAACATCCACACTGTTGTCTGCATAGCCCTCTGGATTGTGACACCTCCGACTTGTATGGGTGTATGTCATATGGGCCACCACAGGGATGGGTACACGATGCCCATCACACACAATTGTCCATGACCCAGTCAAACATGGCCATGGGTGTTAGCCACAGGCATGTTGCCACACAGTATGTCTGGAGTGGATTGACACCGTTGCACATTGTCCACACATAGTGCGATCATAGCTGTAGTGGACCACCTGTACATTTGATGTGGTACACCAGACAACCGGAATGCCTGTCTGCAGCCACCGGAGGTGCCACCAATGTCTACCATATACGTGCTGTGGAACAGCATGACTGTATTGCAGACATGGCAATGCAATGCATCCATGTTATGCATCGCACAGAAACATACCTGTGTCCTGCTGCCATGCAGTGGCACAGTGCCTGTACTCCCCACTGTATAGCTATGTACACGGCTCACACCAACCACACCTGCACAGACATCTTTGTTACACATGCATTCTATCTGTAGCCTGTACACATAGCACTGCACTGTGACGCCCAGTATGATGCGGTGCATGTGGTGGGACACCATTGTCACATGTCCACATGTTATTGCACATGTCGGTGGAGTACATGTCAAAGTGACGCCAGCCATGTGTACTGTTAACCTGCCTGTGGCCACACGGTGTATCACGGTGATGCATGCAAACTACCATGAATGTGTGTACTGCATGCCTACTGAAATGATACCTGCTTGATGTAGTGTGCACCCCAGGGCAGTATGCATACTACCACTATTAATGTCTGGCCTGCATTCTCTGAGCTGTGGTGTGGGAATGCTGCATGCCATCTGCAATATCACATGCATGATGTGTCTGCGTGTGTGTCTGCGTGTGTGTGTCTGCGTGTGTGTGTGTCTGCATGTGTGTGTCTGCGTGTGTGTGTGTGTGTGTGTGTGTGTGTGTGTGTGTGCGTGTGTGTGTGTGTCTGTGTGTGTGTGTATGTGTCTGTGTGTGTGTCTGCATGTGTGTCTGCGTGTGTGTAATGTATCTTACAGTATGTCTTTGTATTCACAGGTGGTGTAGGTGTGTTCCCCTCCTGCGGTCCATCTGATGCTAGTGTCCCCACAGATACTAGCGGTGATGACCATATGCATGAGGTACAGGCAGGGTTGTCAGGGGCAGAAGCTGTGCCATTGGTTACCATCCCACCTATGTCCCCCTCATCCCCGCACACGGTTCTGATGCTGACACATACCACATCACCGTTGCCCATAGAGGAAGGACAGTCTGCGTCTGTTGGCATTGAGCAGGAATGTGTGGTGGCTACAGAAGGTGCGCGTACACACCATGTTGCCAGTGGAATGACTGGTGATGTGCCACACAGGCATGTGGCTGGTGCTGCTCGTAGGAGGACCTCTGGCAGACATGCACCTGCTGTACAGGGTGCAGCAGCTGGTATCACCAGACGCATGTTCCAGACTGCAATGGCAGCACAGGCACGTGCTGAACAGCAGAACCAAGAAGGGCAGAGGCTGCAGAGGGCCGCAATCCGTTCCCTAAATGAGAATATCCAGTCATTGGTGAATGCTCAACAGCAGATTGCTAATGTACTGGATAGGCGATTAGGTGAGATGGTTGGAATCCTCGACCGAGGCATGTCAATCCGCGAGCATGAGCTGTCTGTGCTGGAACACCTGGTAGGGGTGAGGTGTAGGACACGTGGCCGTAGGCCAGCAACACCACCTAGTGTAGGTCGACATGTGCGTGCCACCTCTCATGCCCACTCACACAGTGCCGGTAGCAGCAGCAGTGCAGCTGGTGCTACACCGACCACACCAGGACACAGCAGGCCACGTGGACGTGGCCCTGGCTGGTCCCAGCATGGACACGGTTCCAGTGGACATGTGTCATCGGAGAGTGGCCACTCCATACCTCCACCCGGTAGTGCCCGTGTGACCCCAGGCAGGCACGGGTCACGTGGCCGCAGACGGACACAGTGAGCCGTACAACCTGCACTGTACAGTCTGGGGCTGCCAAGTATACCCCGTGTAGGCATCACGTATGGCTGAACTGTGTACACACATACCCACACACGGCAGACACAACTGTAGGGCTCCACCACATCCACATGCATTCTGCACAGTCATGCCCAGTAAATGCACCGGCCCTTACACACACATGATGTCATCCATTGGTGCAGCCTATGCCCCTGGCACACATATCACCCTGTGCATATGATGAAGCCTCTGCTGCATCACTGTCATCCACACCATCGGTGCACGGTTATGCAAATATATTCTGATACACAGGGTGGACAAGATAGTGAGAGGTGTATGTGATACCTGTATGCATAGCGTGTGATGTGTATGTTGCAGTGGTTGTGTATGACAAGTGACAGGTGTGTATGTGACGTGGGTTGTGTACTGTCATCATGCAGCAGACATACCATGTAGTGCAGGTGCAGCATGCATTGAGCTGTGTACATGGTATGTGTGATTACATGTGTAGCACCATGTTGGTTCTGTTAACCTGTATGCCTCATATGGTGTACTTGCATGTGCCTACTGGGAGCACTGTTATCAGTCCCCCACGTGTAGCTGTGGGTTACCCACAGGCACATCTGGCAATATCAGCATACCACATGTACCCGCAACCTGCCTGGACACCTACATAGGTACATAGGTGCATAGGTACATACAAGGCTATGTGCCCTATGGCATGTGTAAGCCTAGCCAGAGTGTGTGTGGCTTTCACCACCCCTTAGGATGAGGATACTATATCCATTGGTCTGCTGTCCCTCTGTCCAGCAGTGACACAGAGATTATTCCTGGGGCATACCTACGATCTCCCATCCACACATCAGGATTACTCTTGGACAGAGTCAGTGAGGGGCTCTGCCTCACAAGGACTGGGAATCTGTTCCATGGTGTAGGGAGTCTCTGGGCGATGAACCTGTCCCTCCAGCATGTCCTATTTATATCCGTGTTGAGGTTTGTGTCTGTTGCTCTCGTGCCCGTGGTTGTTTGGATCCTAGGAGGTGGAGCATGTCCATGAAACCCAGGTTGGACATGGCCGTGTATGTCAGGCACAGATCACCTCAGAGCAGACGGTATGAGAAGGTATAGACCCGGAGTTCCCTCAGTCGGGCAGCATGTGACATATGTTTCAGCACCTTTATCCCTGTGTTGGGGAACGTTTGGGGTCCTTCTGACTGCTGCAGGTGTCGGGTTAGGTACATTCCGAATGGGGCATTGTACCCAATCATTGGTCTGATGCGTGAAGAGTACAGGGCTACAATGACCTCCCCTGATCTGGATGTGAATCCCTTCATGACCAGGTGGGCACTGTGGAATGTCTTCCCAACCACATTGGCAATGTGAGTGTCAAGAGAGGTTACCGACAAGTTGGGTCCCCAGGTCCCTGATCACGTCTACCGTGTTTAATGGATTACCATCTATGTGGTAATTCGGGGTTAACTTGTCTTTCCCAAAGGGTAGATCTATACCTTCCCTGGCATGTAGCTTCAGGCCATGGTGGCACCAGTTATCCATTTCTATGAGACCTCAGGTGGATGTCTGTGTCTGATGGGGTGTTGATTATGGTGGCCGGTTTGCAGTCATCTGCATACCTTGTCTGCCACAATCCCCCTATGTTTGCATGCACGTCGGAAAGTTGAATGCCAAACAGGAGGGGGCCCAGGACTGAGCCCTGTGGGCCACCACTCGGGACCGGCTTGGAGTCTGACATGGCACCAGGAACACTAACCCTGTGGGTTCTGACCTTCATCCGGTTGGCAACCCATCGTGTGACATATGGCTCTACATCTACGCTGGTGAGCCTTTCTATGATGCCCGCGTGGAGTTTGGTTCGAACGCTGTCGCCAGGTCATGGTAGTCTGTGCGAACCGACGTACCCCCATCAATGGCCTTAGTGACTCTTCCGAACAGGTCGACCAGGTTCAGGAGGCAGGATCTGGCCTTGACTAAGCCAATGTGGGTATGTTCCAGTATTTGTTGTTCTCCAATGTCTTAATTTATGGGCTCCATTATGGTCCCCTCCATAGCTTTGCAGACAAGGCTCACCAAGCTTATAGGGCAGTGATGTCCAGAGTCCGTAGGAGCATCGCCTTGGTGGAGTGGGACCACAGTTGCCGTATGCCATCCATCGGGTACATAGCCTGTAGTAAGGCTAAGATTAAACAGCAGCCTTATGTGCGGGTTGAGGCCCTCATTGAGGTTGTGTAGCACACAGCCGGGGACACCGTCTGGTCCCATTGATGCTGTGTTTTCTGCTTTACAGATAGCAGCTCTCACCTGGCCATTTGAGATGTTTGGGAGGCTAGACTCTGGTGGGATAGATACCTCCCCTCTTGGGGGGGGGGAGGGTAGATGTATGCACGGAACCTGTCTGCCAGTTTCTTGGCAATGTCTGTGGGTTCAGTGATCATTGTACCATTCTGGACTAATTCCAAGCATAACTGTGAGCTTCCACCCATGTTCCTACCATAGCTAAGGAAGGCCTTATGGTTGTCTTATGTGTCCTTTGCAAGTCCTGTCCCACAGGTGGCCTTGGATGATTGTATGAGTGATCGTATGTTACCGCCAGTATTAATCAGTGATGCCTTCCCTGGTAGTGATATTGCTCTGTCATGTAGTAGCTTTCACCTCTTGTTGTACGGTTTGTTTATGGCTGGGGTCCAGCAGACCATGTGCCTGCCTTTGGTGGACAAGGTCCTGATGTTATTAGGGATTGCTTGATCCAGACTTTCCTGGGGGTGCTCGTAGAAGGCATTTGTAAGGGTTTCAACAGCGTGGCCTGTGTTTACCACTGGCATGGAGGCCTTGTAGGGTACCACACCAGTCATATGACGTGTGGGGTTCGCTGTGGAGAGGTCTTCACTGTGGTCTCCCTTGCTGGTGTTGGGGGCGGGATGCGGATCTCCAGTGAGATCACTATATGGTCTGACCTCACCATTGAGGGAAGTACATCCTGTGTGGAGCATGTCGTCCCCATGCGTGATGATCAGGACTAGTATAGTTCCTCCCCTTGTGGGTATGGTGCATAGGTGTTCCACAGAATTCGGGTGTATGAACACCTGGAACCTTTGGTGTAGGGTGTTGTGTCCTGGTTAATGTTCCCGGTCTATGTATGGGTGGTTGATGTCACCCAATATGATGGTGTTGTGAGAGCATTCATACTCCCCAGTGTCTTCAGGAAGGCTGTGCGGGTATCCTGGGTTTGGGAGGGTGGTCTGTAGCATGCAACAAACTGTAGGGCAGTCCTACCCATGGTTAATTGCACCTGGATGGTCCCCGCTGCTACGTGCATTTCTGCCAACCTGGAGGTGTGGGTATCCTTCATGGAAATGGAGACTCCCCCTCCTTCTGTGGTTCGGTCCGGGTTAGGGTCCTGAACGCGTGATATGAGGTATGACCTGATAGTGCTGGGGTGCTCTCAGGAGCCCTGAACCAGGTTTCAGTCACAGCACTGACATCGATGTCCTCCATACTGAGGAGGGCTTTTGAGGGCATGCAGCTTGGGCGTAGACTACTGGCACTGAGCAGTATTACCCTTAGTTTTTTCCAGGTTTGTAGTCTAGGGTGGTAGGTTTTTCATTTCAGCCTTGCCTGCAGTGGGCACTGTGGGGGTGGCAGGAGCCTTTGCCAAACTCTTGAAGACCAGGGGCAACAGGTGCAAGCCATCCCTTGCGAAGGAGCGTGGTGTGTCAAGCATGTCATCCCAGGCAAGAGGACATTGGATCCCCTCAGACTGACACCGGTAATCAGGCCAATTATCAAGGGTGATCAGTCGGACCCAGTATTGTGGCATCATTCTTGATGAGGGTGGGATACTGCTCAGGGTCAGGGTCATGCTGGCCTGGGCTACACAATCTGAGAGCCCCTCTATGCCTCCTTTCATGTATCCCAGGGTGGTATGCCTCCGGTCGTTGACACCAGCATGGACAATGACCGCGTCATACTTGTACATGCTGCAGAGTGACCTGAGTGCATGTGTTATGTGGCAGATTCCAGCGCCCGACAGGCAGCCTACTGTGATCATTCCCTTGTTCAGTCAGGTGGGTGGGACATCGGTGTGTCTGACTATGGCGTCACCTATTACAAGTGTGTCTGGCATTGTGTGTGGCCTTAAGGGCTGTGACTGTTTAGCACACTGACATTGAGAACTATGTGTTGCATGTCCTATGTCTTGTGGAGGCAGTTGCTTGGGTGTCTGCTTCGGAGGCCTCGTTAGGTTCGTTACATGTTTTAACAGTGCCTCCAAGTATGTCTTTGTGTGTTCATGTGTTTGTTTAGCATTTGTGATAGTTCCATGTGACACTGGGTTTGTGGTGTGCGTGGTGTCCTTCCCCTCCCATTTGGTCTTGCCGGTCGTGATTTGAGAGAGCTCAGCCTCCTGTCTGGCAATATAGTTGCATCTCTCACATGTATTATGTTTAGTGGGGGAGGTGCGGCTTGTCCGTGTTCATGAGGCACCTGTAACATTGCCTCAGGATGCCCAGATTCACCATCTGAACAGGAGAGGTCACTATCAATTGACCCTTCGACATGCCAGAGAACGTGAATGCGTTTGCTGTGTAACTGGGTCAGAAGGGACCTATAGGGAAGTGGGTACTCAAGGGGATTCTAGGCTAGTGTAGTACTCCGTCTAGTATACATGTACTTTACCTATGTAGGAATACTGTGGGAGCAGGTGCTGAGCTTTTGTGATAGAGAACAGACAGTTTAGATTGCAAGTAGAGAAGTTCTACATGTAAACCTGCGAACGGAGCCAGATGTAGTGTAACGTTGTTTACGGTACATGACGCACATGTCCACACATATACTGCACCTGACGCCTGTGGTCGGTGCCACAGGCTACGGTGGACAGAGACATCACATACATGGCATGACACAATACAGGTATGGTGACATTCTGCAGGTGTCGTACACAGCGTGCTGGTGACTGACCGCAGGTGTCACCTGTCAGCTGTGGTGCACGCTGTGCAGCAGTAGGATGCTGTACCGGTACAGGAATATGTCGCAATCAGGGGTGTACACCACTATGGCACTCACCCATTGTGTGCAGATGGGGACACCTGCCTGTGTGGTCAGCACCCTCACAATACAATGCACCCACGCCATGTCACAGGGGGCGGACTTGCACAGGTGGCCAGTATGGCTCACAATTATGGCATTGACAGGGTCGTACAATGCAGCACCAGTATGGGATGGTCACCCTGTGTGGTTAGTGACCAATCACAACAGTATATCTGCATACACCCTCACAACAGGCAGCAGACATACACACATGTTGACACACTGACATGGTGGTGACCACACATGTCTACACAGAGGGACGACGTGTTGCATGTACTGCACCATCCACATCCATGCACCCCACACTGAGGTATGTACAGATCTCTACCATGGTGTACAGTGATGTGTGGCACGTGGCACATAGTCCCCCCGATCTGTGGCATACATGGGCACACATTCCTGCACACATGTCGGTGCTGGGAATGCCACACCTGCTATATGGGATATGTGCAGGCGTGCAGCGGTATGTAGTGCATCATGCATACCAACACTGTATCCGGCAGCTGTGCCGATATATGCACTTGGGAGGTGGTAGGGGTTACAGTGGCCATGTGACATATGGTCGATGACACCTGACCAATGGGTATGCATTATGGCAGCACTGTCATGTAACTGCGACATAGCAGACTGTATGCACATGGCAGGGTAGGATGGTGTGTGACACACCTGTGACCACCACCTGCACACATGCATGTGGACAGGTGTTTAAACACATGATGTACACACATACCGCCATGCGTGCTGTTACTATGCCATCATATGACGGCCCCCATGATGGGTATGCATGTGGTAGGGGGTTGCAACTGTGTTATGGACATCGGACACCGCTCATGCATGGCTGCACCATGCACAGTACATGTGTCACATGTATCCCCTGTTGCCATGTGTGTATGCATTGCTACGTTGTGACATGTTTGTCGACATACATGGAACATGGACTGTGGTATGGTATCACAGCTGTCACAGGCAAACTGTACAAGGGTATGTGTCCCAGTCAACACCGCTACACCCTGTAGGGGGAGCATACCACAGACATGTGTCCACCTTTCATTCATGTGTGTATTACCGCGTATGCCAGTGTTATGCATGTGGTACATCACAGGCTTCGTATGTGTCCTGTGTGCAGTCCATGCACACAGCCGGACAATCACATATATGACATATCCGGACTTTGTTTCACTGTGGTACAGCTGCAGTCATGTGTCATATCTGTGTCAGGCCCGTGGTATGTGTGGAGCATGCCTGTCCATGTATACCGATATGGGCGGACTACATCACACCTGTGGGATCATTGATAGTACATGTGTACTCTGCATGATGGGCGTACACCGCCATATGGACCTGTGGACATATGTCATATGCTGTTGCTGGACCGTGAGGCATACTGCTGCACCGATGACATGGTCCTGGCATGGCAGCTACAGTGTTCACTGCAGTGTGTACATGTTCAGCCTGCACCCGTGACTCCTGTGATGTCATCTGTGTGTGTACGTGTAACTGCATGTGTGTCCACCCTGTGTGTGTGTACGGGTTTACCTGGCCATGACTTGCAGTGTGTACACTCCGTCTGCATGCCAGATGGCGCGTAGCACATACTAAGTGTGTGAGCATGCCCGGGTTGCTGTTGTGTAGGTGGGCACACATGACGGTCCACACTCTGCCCTTCCATGATTCCACCCCATGTGTATGCATGTCTGCACTCTGCAGATTCTAAGTGTGTGAGCATGCCCAGTAAGCAGCTGTGTGGATGGACACACAGTACAGTGCACACCGCGCCCGTCTGTGAAGATACCCCGTGTGCATGTATGTTCCCCCTTTGCAATCGCCACGTGTGTGAGCATGCCCAGGTTGCTGTAGTGTAGGTGGACACACACGATGGTCCACACTCTGCCCTTCCATGATTCCACCCCATGTGTATGCATGTCTGCACTCTGCAGATTCTAAGTGTGTGGGCATGCCCAGTAAGCAGCTGTGTGGATGGACACACAGTACAGTGCACACCGCGCCCATCTGTGAAGATACCCCGTGTGCATGTATGTTTCCCCTTTGCAACCGCCACGTGTGTGAGCATGCCCAGGTTGCTGTAGTGTAGGTGGACACACACGATGGTCCACACTCTGCCCTTCCATGATTCCACCCCATGTGTATGCATGTCTGCACTCTGCAGATTCTAAGTGTGTGAGCATGCCCAGTAAGCAGCTGTGTGGATGGACACACAGTACAGTGCACACCGCACCCGTCTGTGAAGATACCCCGTGTGCATGTATGTTTCCCCTTTGCAACCGCCACGTGTGTGAGCATGCCCAGGTTGCTGTAGTGTAGGTGGACACACACAATGGTCCACACTCTGCCCTTCCATGATTCCACCCCATGTGTATGCATGTCTGCACTCTGCAGATTCTAAGTGTGAGCATGCCCAGTAAGCAGCTGTGTAGATGGACACACAGTACAGTGCACACTTCGCCCATCTGTGAAGATACCCCGTGTGCATGTATGTTTCCCCTTTGCAACCCCACGTGTGTGAGCATGCCCAGGTTGCTGTTGTGTAGGTGGACACACACGATGGTCCACACTCTGCCCTTCCATAATTCCACCCCATGTGTATGCATGTCTGCACTCTGCAGATTCTAAGTGTGTGAGCGTGCCCAGTAAGCAGCTGTGTAGATGGACACACAGTACAGTGCACCCCGTGCCAATCTGTGATGATACCCGGTGTGCTTGTATGTTCCCCTTTGCAACCGCCACATGTGAGCATGCCCAGGTTGCTGTTGAGTAGCTGGACACACGGCGGTCCACACTCTGCCCTTCCATGATTCCACCCCATGTGTATGCATGTCTGCACTCTGCAGATTCTAAGTGTGTGAGCATGCCCAGTAAGCAGCTGTGTGGATGGACACACAGTACAGTGCACACCACGCCCGTCTGTGATGATACCCCGTGTGCATGTATGTTTCCCCTTCATGACCGCTAGGTGTGAGGGCATGCCCAGTATGCCATTTGGGGGTACACAGTACAGTCGACACCGATGTCTGCTACTAGGCGTGTAGCCATGGGCAATGACATCCTGCATAGCCATGGTGGCCGTCCAGGTGAGTCATATGTGGTTGATATGCCACAATGGCTGCCTACATCATGCACGCCGGTTGCCCTCTCATAGGGTATACTGTCTGTGGTGCATCCTGTATCCATGTCGTGATGTTGTGCTCCGTAGTTAGTTGGTATTCCCGAGTGCAGCACTACTGTGTTACTGTACGCCCACCTTGGGATGGTAACATGCTGTGTGACTGTGCACTCCGTCTTCATTCCCTATCGGCTGCCTTGCCTCTGCAGATGATATCACCCACCTAGGGGTATGCCTCCTGACAGTGCTGTGCTCAGTAATCTCGATAGCGCGTTCTGTAAATGCATCATGCTGTAGTGTGTTTATGTAGGTAGGCGTAGGTTCAACTCCCGGCCCTTCCCCGTGTGTGTGTGTGTGTGTTTCCAGCTGCCTCTGCAGAATGTCATGCTTTTAGATGCTTCACAACACATACCTTGGCTATTGTCAGCTATTCCTTTACGGATGATGTCACCCGCCTAGAAGTATGCCTCTGACAGCACTGTGCTCAGTAATCTCGGTATCGCGTTCTGTAAATGCATCATGCTGTAGTGTGTTCATGTAGGTAGGTGTAGGTTCAACTCCTGCCCCTTCCCCGTGTGTGTGTGCGGTGTGTGTGTGTGTGTGTTTCCAGCTGCCTCTGCAGATGGTCATGCTTTAGGCGGCAGCACATACCTTGGCTATTGTCAGCTATTCCTTTACGGATGATGTCACCCGCCTAGAAGTATGCCTCTGACAGCGCTGTGCTCAGTAATCTTGGTAGCGCGTTCTGTAAATGCATCATGCCGTAGTGTGTTCATGTAGGTAGGCGTAGGTTCAACTCCCGGCCCTTCCCTGTGTGTGTGTGAGGTGTGTGTGTTTCCAGCTGCCTCTGCAGATGGTTATGCTTTTAGACACTTCGCAACACATACCTTGGCTATTGTCAGCTATTCCTTTATGGATGATGTCACTTGCCTAGAAGTGTGCCTCTGACAGCACTGTGCTCAGTCATCTCGGTAGCGCGTTCTGTAAATGCATCATGCTGTAGTGTGTTCATGTAGGTAGGCGTAGGTTCAACTCCCAGCCCTTCCCTGTGTGTGCGGTGTGTGTGTGTGTTTCCAGCTGCCTCTGCAGATGGTCATGCTTTTAGACACTTCGCAACACATACCTTGGCTATTGTCAGCTATTCCTTTACGGATGATGTCACCCGCCTAGAAGTATGCCTCTGACAGCACTGTGCTCAGTAATCTTGGTAGCGCGTTCTGTAAATGCATCATGCTGTAGTGTGTTCATGTAAGTAGGCGTAGGTTCAACTCCTGGCCCTTCCCTGTGTGTGTGTGTGTTTCCAGCTGCCTCTGCAGATGGTCATGCTTTTAGACGCTTCACAACACATACCTTGGCTATTGTCAGCTATTCCTTTACGGATAATGTCACCTGCCTAGAAGTATGCCTCTGACAGCACTGTGCTCAGTCATCTCGGTAGCGTGTTCTGTAAATGCATCATGCTGTAGTGTGTTCATGTAGGTAGGAATAGGTTCAACACCCAGCCCTTCCCCGTGTGTGTGTGCGGTGTGTGTGTGTGTTTCCAGCTGCCTCTGCAGATGGTCATGCTTTTAGACGCTTCGCAACACATACCTTGGCTATTGTCAGCTATTCCTTTACGGATGATGTCACCTGCCTAGAAGTATGCCTCTGACAGCACTGTGCTCAGTCATCTCGGTAGCGCGTGCTGTAAATGCATCATGCTGTAGTGTGTTCATGTAGGTAGGCGTAGGTTCAACTCCCAGCCCTTCCCCGTGTGTGCGGTGTGTGTGTGTGTTTCCAGCTGCCTCTGCAGATGGTCATGCTTTTAGACACTTCGCAACACATACCTTGGCTATTGTCAGCTATTCCTTTATGGATGATGTCACCCGCCTAGAAGTATGCCTCTGACAGCGCTGTGCTCAGTAATCTTGGTAGCGCGTTCTGTAAATGCATCATGCTGTAGTGTGTTCATGTTGGTAGGCGTAGGTTCAACTCCCGGCCCTTCCCCGTGTGTGTGTGTTTCCAGCTGCCTCTGCAGATGGTCATGCTTTTAGATGCTTCTCAACACATACCTTGGCTATTGTCAGCTATTCCTTTACGGATGATGTCACCCGCCTAGAAGTATGCCTCTGACAGCACTGTGCTCAGTAATCTGAGTAGGGCGTTCTGTAAATGCATCATGCTGTAGTGTGTTCATGTAGGTAGGCGTAGGTTAAACTCCCGGCCCTTCCCCGTGTGTGTGTGAGGTGTGTGTGTGTGTGTTTCCAGCTCCCTCTGCAGATGGTCATGCTTTTAAATGCTTCGCAACACATACCTTGGCTATTGCCAGCTATTCCTTTATGGATGATGTCACCCACCTAGAAGTATGCCTCTGACAGCACTGTGCTCAGTAATCTCGGTAGCGCGTTCTGTAAATGCATCATGCTGTAGTGTGTTCATGTAGGTAGGCGTAGGTTCAACTCCCGGCCCTTCCCCGTGTGTGTGTTTATAGCTGTCCTTGGAGAGAGTAGTTCTTTTAGACGCTTCGCAACACATACCTTGGCTATCGGCGTCTATTCCTTTACGGATGTTGTCACCCACCTAGACGTGTGCCTCTGACGGTGCTGTGTTTAGTGGTCCACGTAGCACGTTCCATACCTGTGTCATACTGTCGTGCGGTTGGGTAGGTGGGGGTAAGGTCAATCCCCATGCCTGCCGGCTGTGTGTGTGTGTCTATGCTCCCAGCCGCATGGGTTCATAGGTTATGGCTTTAGAGGTTCCGCAGAACACTTATATCCTGCCGACATCTCTGTGTTTGTGGATGGTGAGACGCAGCTCGTGGACTGCCTGTGTGCTTGCTGTGGTTGGTGACCTCTGTAGCGTGTTCTCCACGTGTGCCCTGCTGTGGTGTGGTGGGGTGCTGCTGTGTACGTTACACTCCCCGCCTTGCCACATGTGTCCGTCTGTATCTCTCTCGATGTATATATACATACTTATGTTATGCCCATAGCGCTGCTCTTGCATGGACAGCTGTCTGTCCCATGTATCGCATATTTGCACGGCTGACACATAGAACTGTGGTACGATGCATATCCACTCATTGTCCATGCAGCGTCCGTATTCGGCCGCCCTAGAGACATCTGCTGGATATCGTGGCAGACAGCTATCCTTGCTGTACTGACACTGTACTGCGTACCGCCATAAACCTTGTGTATCATTGCCTGTTTATGGTGTGTGTATGTCTATCTGAGCTGTGTGCATGGTCGTGTGTATGTCCGCTATAGCCGTCTGTGCAGGTGTCGCCACTATGGGTAATCCTTGTAGACCGCTGTTTCATGTGCACTTCAGCACATACCTGCGAACCGTACTACCCCTCCTCTGACGGCACGCGGCCTTAGATCAACGCTGCCCTAGGTGATAGGGCTCCATGGGGATAAAACCCTGGGGATCCACCTCTCTTTTTTTTTTTTTTTTTTTTTTTTTTTTTTTTTTTTTTTTTTTTTTTTTTTTTTTTTTTTTTTTTTTTTTTTTTTTTTTTTTTTTTTTTTTTTTTTTTTTTTTTTTTTTTTTTTTTTTTTTTTTTTTTTTTTTTTTTTTTTTTTTTTTTTTTTTTTTTTTTTTTTTTTTTTTTTTTTTTTTTTTTTTTTTTTTTTTTTTTTTTTTTTTTTTTTTTTTTTTTTTTTTTTTTTTTTTTTTTTTTTTTTTTTTCCCCCCCCCCCCCCCCCCCCCCCCCCCCCCCCCCCCCCCCCCCCCCCCCCCCCCCCCGCCCCCCCCCCCCCGGGCCCCCCCCCCCCCCCCCCCCCCCCCCCCCCCCCCCCCCCCCCCCCCCCCCCCCCCCCGGGCCCGGGGGGCCAAATGGATTTTAAAACCCCCCCGGGGGCCAAAACCCCAAAAACCGAGCCCCATTTCTGCATACCCAGGATCCCATGGCTGCAACCCTCCGGAAAAACCGGTACACATTTTACCACTGTTTTACATTGATATAATATACATATTTTCTATATATATTGTTAGATTTATAATTGATGAGAATTAGGCATAGTACAATATAATATAATACATGTTTTAATAAGATGTTTTAAAGATGTTAATATATGTGTGAGTATTTAACATTGCTTTATGCTTTATATGCTGTTAATTGTTCATTGTTTGATGAGAAATTGACCAATGACAATGTAAGGAGGGATATTTAAAGCCTGAATGCTTTTATGTTATGTGTAAGTCTGAAGGAGCCTACAGGTGAAAGCGCTTACTTGTATATAAAGGAACCTTTTTATACCATTTGGGCACTGTCCTGGACAATTTCTAGGTTGACTGTTTCATCTACCTATGTGTTTTTTGGATTGTGTGCCATAAGGTGCCAGCGGTTTTTTTATGTTGATTAGGTGTAATCCATGGTCAATTGACATTAATCATATTAATTCATTAAAGGATCTTCTTTATAAGAGGGAACAGCATAGTTTAACCATCCTATGACCTTCCTAGTTGAAGTTGTTAGTGAGCCATTAGTATGTGTTCCACAGGTCGCCCATTTGTTCCGCATTATGGAAGCGAGTGATCCCCATTCTGGTGATGGCAGATTGAGAGCTGTGTACGCCGGTATTCGCACGATGGTCTGACTTTGTATGGGGAATGTCTAATGTAGTCCCTATCTGTATTTCCTGTGCTATGCCTTACTGCAGCTGTGTAATTCCGCCAGGTTTCCAGTTATGGGTGCCATCTTGGTGACGCTTGTCCATCCATGGGAATCAGCTTACTGGACACTGATACAGGGCTGTACACATTTCACACCTGCTTTCAGCATTATCCGGTGGATGCTTTGCATCATTAGTGGGGAGTAAGGCATGTGCTATACCCACATCCTCCCACGGGCGGCCAATGGATTATCTGCCAAACAACACCGAGCCCCATTTCTGCATACCCAGGATCCCATGGCTGCAACCCTCGACGGTACACATTACACATTCTTCATGTCTGCGGACTGGGATGTGGACGACTTCTATGGACTCGATAATCTGGGGATTTCTGTTCATATGTCCTGCATTTCATGGACACTTGTCATCAACCTTAAACACGCTGGTGGTGCATATGTCTAGCTGTGCCGTAGTCACGGCTGTCATTTCTTCTGGGTCGATCGCAGCTGGTTGATATTGCGAATGGATCAATTTTTGGAGTCCTACAATGGACACCAGTGTGCATATGTAAAGTGTAGAACTTGTTGGACTGTCACCATCTGGCCAGTGGTTTTGACTGATGCTGTATGTTCCCCATTCGCGGATGTCTGTTTGACTACCCATATTATGTATTACTTGGCATATCTATATCCATGTGCCAGTAAGCGGAAATACAGCAGACCTTGAGTCTTGGTCATCTTCATAAAAGACATTAATGAACATGAACCAGACCAAAACAGACGATGACAAAAACGATACACTCCACAGTCCAAAGATACTGAGCGCTTTCACCCACTAACATGGGGCATCGTCAGAGTACGAAATACATTAGATAGACATCCCTTATATACTTCCTTCAGAGTCAGTTTAAAGACAATTAATCAATAAACTTGCTCATAGTTAAGTGGACAGTGCTCTAAGTCTTAAAGATAAAGTGACATATAAAAATCAGTGTTGCATACATTACTTAATGGAAACATTAATAAAACAACAATGTGTTAATATAAATACAATATTGGTCAATACAATCAGTATATTGAAACATAATTGATAATTGTTGTGAGTAAACCTTAGAATGTAGTGTGTTGATAATGATATTATTTATATTAATGTGTATAATTCTTGTATTAAGATTCCAAATCATTGAATAAATAAGTACAATTAAATGCATATTTTGTATAAATATGAATGTAAATAAGAGTCACAATGTTAAATATAAATATGACTGTATATAACTATATAAATATGATATGGAATAAACTTTAGTTGTTTACATCTTGTTTTCGAGTGACATATCTATGTCCATGTGTCATATATACGGGCCGTCGGACTGCTGTGTGTAGATATATACATGTGAACCCCTCGTTTCATACCTTGCTTTGTTACTGTCTGTGGATTACCTGTGTACACACATCTATTACCATACCATACCTTTCCACTGTACTGGTTCTGGCATGGTGTACGGCTGGTTGGCCCTTAATCTTGCTGTGTTTTACATTGACCTGTGTCTATCTGGCAATTCACTGGCGTGTCATGTGAGACCTTCTTACTTCTATAGGGACCTGATCCCGTAGTTGTGACGTGCTTCCACTGGCCATATATTTCTCTGTCATCTGGGATCTGTATGTAACCAGTCCTTTGAGGACACTTTCTATTGTTGTTCTTTTTTGGTTACATATATGAGTACTTTGGTATGTTGTGCTATTATTGTGTGTGGAGCATTTCTCCACGGGCCTCTGCTGACACTGGACATATATCCAGCTAGCCTAGCTCGGTCAACAAGTGTGAGCCAACTAAACACAATTTGTACGGTGGCACCTTCTTACAAATGGGTCTGGTTACAGATGCATAACCGTCGTCAATCCATACTACTAACACACACGTTATTCTATCCACATTCTATGTTTGTCTTATCACATAGCATGTGTTTCTCACTATTTCTACCGGTACTTTACATGGCATTGTCCGATTCCATACTTTCAGAGGCTGACAGTTTTGAGACATGTATAACTGACGTGGAGGACACAGCATTAACTTTCCCTGCTGTGAGCGGATCACACGCACACTTGCATTTCCTAATTGTGGGTTACGCGCAGGCGCACATGCATATCCGTATTCTGGTTACATATGTTTACTGGGTCTGTGTGGTTACGTGGTCTGTATTAGTTGTGACTGTTCCGGTAACATATCTCTGATCCAGTTGATGGACATGTGCGGAACACACCTTCACCTTTACACATGTAACTGTCTTTGCGGCATGGACGCATTACGTACACGTTCACATTTATATGTTCTATAGTTGTAATTCAAACGGGACTGCATTCACGTTTGCCGGTTGCTGTGACCACTACATGTTAGCTGTTCTGTCTCATTTATATGCATACCCATGGTACTTAGCTAAATTTACATACCCCCCACCCCACCCCACCCCCGCAATCACGTACGTCACAGGCATCCATTCTCCTGCTGGGAAAAGTGCGGTACTACATGTTACACATTCCTTATTCCCTACCGCTCATGGCCCAGGATGCATATGTCGTGACCGCAGGGATATTCAGATCACAGGGGCTTATAGCCCCTACACATACAGGCCTTCGATTGTCAGGGTGTTCCTGTGGTGCTTTGGGTTTGGTCTTGTCCGCCTAGTGTACGGAACTGCCCTGACCGTGTATGAATGTCAGACGAATCACATGGGCACGGTTTGTCCGTGTCTATGATACCATATCCCCCCCATTATTCCTAACCATGTGCGCTGATTGGCCGGTGTGCCCGTTGTAGATTGTGTTATAGTAATTGCACATGGTCTGGTCGACCGGACCTATTTCCATTACTATACCTCGGTATTTATAACCTGTGTCGCTATGTTACATGGGTTTAACATTGCGTGACAGCTTTCACTGAGCCACGGACATGTCCCTTGCTTTCTTTGTGGCAGTCCCGCTCTGCTACACACATTTAACATGGCGGAACAGGTTGAACAGCACAGCAACGGGGACATCGGGCTCTCCGTCGCTGTTTTGTATTGAATCGCTATGTTGACTTTGTTTCACATAGCGAGACAGTGTCGACATTGGCAACGGACATCTCGTGCAGTACGTCCGCACCGCCGCGGGTGCCGTATGTCTGCAGATGGGTGGCGGACAGGCATTATGCTGTGCCATTATGTCTGGGAATATATGGTTTCTTTCCCTAGATGATATGGCATACTAGCAATGACCCGCGTCTGGGTGTGGGTACTGCTGTATTTACCCATGGTTGCCTTTGTGTGGTCCCTCGGGCATCGGCCTCGGGACCGCTCCACGTCTACCGTGGGTATATCTAGCATTACCCACATCCAGGCGTGGGTTATTGCTATGATATTCCTTTTGTACGGACACGTGTGTTTGGACAACCTACAATAGCCTCTGCTATAGGCATACAATGCTGTGGGTGGTGCCGGTTACCATACATATGCCTTTCTCAAAAGCCGACTTCACACTTCTAAACACTAGTGTGGTCTCCTTTGAGGCCCCTGAGCCGGTGGTAAACATTACTCAAACCGCTGAATCACTTACATATGCCTTCTACCAGCACCTACAGGACTGCATGGATCAGGCAATCCCAAACAAAACTGAGACTCTTTGTACCAAAGGCAAGCGTCCAGTCTGGTGGACCCCAGCCATAAACAAGCTCTACAACAAAAGGAGGAAGCTACTACAAGATAGAGCAGAATCCTTGAAAGGTAAGACACCCTTGCTCATTATACGTGAAGAACTAAGAGCTCTCATAAAATCATCCAAGGCAAATTCGAGAGATAAATCACCAAGGACTCAAAAGACAATCATAAGGCCTTCTTTAGCTATGTTAGACACCTAGGAGGAAACTCCCAGATATGCTCAGAATTAGTTCAAAATGATGTGAAGATTACTGAACCTACACACATTGCCAACATACTGGCTGACAGGTTCAGTGCAAACTCCCCCCCCCCAAAAGGAGAGATATCTATACCAGAGGATTGTAGCCCCCAGAACATCTCTAACGCCCAGGTGAGAACTGTCCAAGGCAGTAAACACAGCATCCATGGGACCAGATGGTGTCCCCGGCTGTGTACTCCATGAACTCAATGAGGAATTAAACACGCAGTTAGGACAGCTGTTTAATCTTAGCCTCACCTCAGGATACGTACCCAAGTAGTGGCGCAAGGCGACTGTGGTCCCACTTCACAAGGGCGGTGCCTCCACTGACCCTGGAAATTACCATCCCATTAGCTTGACAAGCCTTATCTGCAAAGCCATGGAGAGGATCATAATGGAACTCATAGATAAAGACATAGGGAACTTGCAGACTTTGGATCCAACCCAGTTTGGCTTGGTCAAAGGCAGATCATGCCTTTTAAACTTGGTTGACTTTTTTGGAACAGTCACCAAGGCCATTGATGAGGGTAAGGCAGTCCATACAGCCTACCTTGACCTGGCAAAGATCTTTGACACAATACCCCCCTCAGGTATCATTGAAAAACTCATCAGCTTGAATGTAAACCCATACATCACAAGATGGGTTGCAAACTGGCTGAGTGACAGAACCCACATGGTCAGAGTTGCTGGCGCCATGTCAGACTCAAAGCCGGTCACAAGTGGTGTCCCACAGGGCTCAGTCCTGGGTCCACTCTTGTTCGGCATCTACTTTTCAGAAGTACAAGCAAACACAGGAGGGTTATGGCTGACAAAGTTTGCAGATGACTGCGAACTGGGTGCCATAGTCGAACACACATCTGACACAGATATCCTTCAGAAGGGCCTCACAGAAATGGATAACTGGTGCCAGAGACATGGCCTAAAGCTAAACGCTGAGAAATGCATAGTCATACCCTTCGGGAAAAACAAGGTTACCCCTAGCTACCATATAGGTGGCAATCCACTGAGCACAGAAGTAGTTACCAGGGATCTGGGGACCCAGGTTGACAGTAACTGTTCGTTTGACACTCACGTTGCTAAAGTAGTTAGGTAGACCTTCTACATTGCCCACCTGATCATGAAGGTATTCACATCTAGATCAAGGGAGGTCATCGTCTCCCTGTACTCATCACTCATTAGACCTATGATTGAGTACAATGCCCCATTCGGAATGTATCTGACCCGACACCTGCAGCAGCTGGAAAGGCCCCAAAGGTTCATCACCAAAAGGATACAGGGTCTCAAGAATATGTCTTATGCTGCCCGACTGAAAGAACTCCAGCTCTATTCAGTCGCATACCGCTTGCTCAGAGGTGACCTGTGCCTGACATACAAGGCCATGTCAAACCCAGATTTGATGAATATGCTTCACCTAAAGAATCTAGAGCCCTCAGAACCACAAGGGCAGAAGGCTTAAACCTTGACACGGTCATTAATAGAACATGCTGGAGGGACAGATTCATCACCCAGAGACTCACTATGCTGTGGAACAACATCCCGGTACATGTGGGGCAGAGCACCTCGCTGGTCTTGTTCAAGAGGAATCTTGACCAATGGATGGGAGATCGCAGATAAACCCCAGGGATTACTTCAGTGTCACTGCTTGACAGAGGTACAGCAATATAATAGGCATAGTTTTCTTCAAACTGAAGGGGTGGCGAAGGCCACATAACTATGGGCTAGGCTTATAAATGCCCTTGGGCAGATAGCCTACTATGAACCTATGAACCTATGAACCTATGTTCATGGTTTGTCCCATTCACACTTGTCTATCCCCTGCCCTCATTCGTACATGGATATTTCTGTGGCACATGATTGAACTATGTATTACCTGCATGTATGCTGTGTACAGTGCACATATGTCATGGTTGATTACAGTGTATCTGTGTATCTACCTCTGTGATACTGAGGACTACCACACATCCTTCACAGCATTACATGCGTATGTCCATACTATTATTCGTTGGCCTGTGGGGGGTTGTCAGAGCGACGGTTACACATGTCCCTGTTTGTGCACGCATCATGGTGGTCTTTGACCAGCCTCCGTTGCTATCGTGGGATGGACGGTGGTGTTGGTGTGTGTTTGGGTTGTGTTTCCACTGCCGATATGTCAGTGGGGGGTGGGGTTGGCACGTGTTCCTCTTTGCAGGGGGCCCCATCCTGGACATTTGTGACATGCGTCGACACTTGGCACATGCCATATGTCCTGTGATATTCCCACAGTTGTGTATGCCTTCCTGCATTACTACTGCGTGTTACTGGCAGTTTGTATCTGGTATGCATGGCTATTATGTTGGATAGCTTAGGCTATTCCCATGATATGACATACCCATTCATCCGGGCATATACGTGTTATTCAATCCTTTGCATTGGCCGTGGGTGTTTGGCCATCCGGCACCACTATTATCTACGTGTGATGTCCCACCTTCACCTTCTGTGCATGTGGCACCCTGTTGGGGTGTCCTACTTGGTGGGCGGATGTTCTGCCCTATGTGTTGTGTTTGACATGTCTGCATAGCTAATCATCGGTACAGTGGCTGCACATACTGCTTTGTCCAGATGTGTACAGTTATGGACACCGTGGCGTGTGAACGCCTATGGGGTTTCGACAGGTCCGTACCACATGCGGGATGTACGCATTCTGCCGACACATTCACATGCAGCCATTTGGATATCAGTACCTGAGGTGGGATGTTGACATGTGGGGTACATATTTGCACGCGTGGCACTGCCTAGGACAATACTTCATACTACATTTGAGGTATACCCACTGTGTGTAGGTGTGCAGCTGCGCAAGGCTGCTAGCTGGATTGGGTGGACGGTCATACATGGGTGCGGGTTACGTGCTATGATGGGGCTGTTGTGTATTACATTTGCATGCATGGGTTCTGCTTCTGGATATTCCGCTTCGGCATACGCCATCCTATGTGTATGCGACGGGTACGTTGCTGGGTGTAGTACATGTTGCTATGCACATGTTTGTCTGTGTTTAGGGTATCTGTTTTCCTTCTGGTTGTTATATAGACACGGCTGCCCAGCTGTGTACTCTCACTACCACTGTGGAACTGCTGGTGACCATGCCCATGGGGCTACTTGTGTGTAGGTGCGGCGCTGACATGCTGCGGTACACCTTCACTGGGTATGCCCACTGACAGTGCATTGCGTGACGGACACGGTATTACACGTATCCTTTGTTCCTTGGACGGGTACAATTTGGACTTCGTGGGTTAATGTTTGGTTCTCCATTTTGTGTAGACGGGTACTATGTTGCATACTCTGCGTACGTTTCATTATTCATGGACACTGGCTGGTGCGGTTACTATTGCAGGCGGCCTGTGACAGTCAGCACTTTAGGTTGCTCCTCGCCTGCCGGCTTGGCCACGCCTACGGGCGCATCCTACTTGGGCTCGCGCACGTGCCCTCTGCATGTGGTTGTGGTTGCGGCGCGCACTCATTACTATGCATGTGGCGCTGCTATGCCGGTTATACACTGCACTGCCGGCGCACGCCTTACACCGGCCTTGCGCCGAGCTTCATGAATCCGGGGGTCTGTCTTTACTGCTCAGGTTTCTGTACCATACAGCAGCACCACTGTTTTGTATGCCTTACTTTTCAGATTCTTTGGCATTCTTCTGTCATACATTACCTCTAAAACTCTATGCCAGTTGGCTGCAGTCCCTGTTATTATAGCTTTGACCTCCTCATTCAGACTTTCCTTCTCCTCAACTACCCCACCCAGGTGCTTGAAGCTATTAACCTGTTCCACTATTTTCCCTTTTATCTCATTTTTCAGATTCTTCTGATTTCCTTAATTTGCTGCAATTACAATTGTTTATCTGTACTCTGTTTCATCCCACGTGCCTTCAGTTTCCCCTATCTTTTGCTGAAGTTTTTGTTCAGAGACATTGTCTGCATACAGTAACTCTGTTGATCTTTCCCCTCTGACCTATTTGGTCTTCACATATGAACCCTGATGTACACCCATTTCCACTGGGAACCGCTCTGTAAGTCTGAACACTGTTCGTATTTGAATCAGTTGGTCCTTGTACATAGTCTGCACTAATTCTATTGATGTTTCTGGGACTGGCCAAATCAGTTTTCTTGGGACCTTGTCATATGCCTTCTCCAGGTCTAAGAATGTCCATTTTGACTTTTTCCTCATCTCTAGCTTCTTCTCCACTATCTGTCTCCCTGCAAACGTTAGGTTGGTTGTGCTGCATCCATATCCTCTGAACTGTTCATTTCTCATCTTACTTTCTACTAGTCTGTGTATTTGTTTATCAATCACCATCTCTAGAACTTTCACACAGTGTCACAGGAGTTTGACACTTCTGTACAGCCCACAGTTGTGGATGTCTCCTTTGTTCTTGTATACTGGCACTAATATGCTTATTCTCCAGTCATCTGGGGTACTCCTTTCTCTCCATACTGCTGTGAGAGCCATGTCTCCCCTGTTTCATCCAACATCTTGGCACATCTGCTATCTCATCTGAGCCTGCTGTTTTCACCTGACTTCATTTTCCTTACTGCTGTTCTTACTTCTTCTAGGGTGGGTTCCTCCTCTTTTTTTCATCATAGGCTATGTCTGGGGCAATACAGCTTCTGTGGGGTTTCTTCATTCAAAAGGTGCTGAAGTACTCCTTCCATCTGCTTTTGATGTCCTGTGGATTTGTGAGCAGGTTGTTGCTGGCATCCATTATGAAGGGTGTCTGACTATTTTCTTTGTGTTTCTGTCTTTGCATTGTAACCTTAAAGAGTTTCATTGTGCTATCCACAAAGTCACATTCCAGAAGCTGGTAGAGTGCTTCTGATGCCTTGGTTTTTGCCTTGGTTTTTGCTATTGCAACTGTTCTCTTATCCTCTTCTAGCCAACCAGTATTCCTTCTTTCACTGGGCTGCATACCTCTCAACCTCTTAGCACAAAAAAATATGGACAAAGCTGAAAAATGGGGAGGACAAAGGGGCAAAAATCAGGTAGATTTTAATTATTACTCATAATTTTAGAAAGTTGTTAGAATAGCAGATTTTGCATTAGCATACATTTTCTGAAATATATGAGGTCTGATATTCAAATATCTGTCATTGTTTGGTAACTTCCATCCTTACTGATGTTGCTAGAAAAGCACAAATCCTTTGAGGAACAGACCAAAATTATGAGGCAAAAATCTGGACATTTGGGAGGTATGCTGGTTTGTCTTTGCTATCTCCCACTTTTTCTTAAACCCCTATTTTTCTTTTGATTACTTCCTGGACTTCTGATTTCCACCACCAGCTTTTCTTATGTACCTTATTTGCATACCTGGCTTGACTGCGTATCTGTTTTATAGTCCTCTTAGTGTCTTAGTTCCTACATTTGAATTTTTATCATTGTATTTTTTGTACATTATATGAATGTTTCACACACATTTGAAGTGAGTGTTTGCTAGTAGGTATATGTGATTTATAATTTATGTTTTATGTATGACTGTTAGTTTTAGTTCCGTTTTTGTAAATATTTGTGCAGGTTGTTTTGACCTTAATTTTTATTTGTGGTTGTGTGTTGAAACTGTTTTTTTTGGGGAGGTGTTAGTATTTGGGTCTACTGATGTTAGTTTTATGACTTTTATGTATTGCTAATATGGGGTTGCTTTTTTATGGATTGGTTGTATACATTTTAGGTTGTAGATTTTTGCAGACTCACTTCTTTTAGCACTAAAGTGAATGGAACTTATTTTTATATTGTATTTAGTCTTTATTAGTGTTTTGGATTGTGTTTAGTTGTTTGCAGTGCTGTGACATGCTTTTTTGATCTCTGTTTATATTTTTCTTTTGGTGAGTATATTTTATTTTGCCAGTCCCTGGGAATTTTACCTTTGCTGTCTATGTAGCTTTAGCTCTGAAATGGTTTGTTTACATTTGTTAAGTTGATGTAATTATGATGTATGATATTTTCAAAAATCACTTAGTACTACATGCATGTCTTTTGTTCTGTCCCCTTTAGGGTGGGTTCCTTTAGAGGGCCCAAGGTTAGGTTAATATATATATATGTGAGTGTGTGTGTGTGTGTGTGTGTGTGTGTGTGTGTGTGTGTGTGTGTGGGTGTGTGTATATCACAAAATTAAGTGCCCCAATGAATCCAAATATTGTAATACATATTGTGTGCGTAATGTGAACACAGAACTATTTTGCAAACAATATGATTCTTTAGGAACGGAAGAGAACATTTATTGTACTGGCTTTGCGGTATTAGTAAGCGCAAGTTAAAGAAATAATTTTGCATAAAAAGATAACTGAGGTAAGCACATGCAGTGTTGTTTGTCCTTGTGTTGTGTATTAGATGTGTGCAGCTGTGACCCTAGAAAAGAAACAGCTGCAAGAATGAAAGAAGACCTAGAAGAAGGCATCAGGAGGAAACTGGAAATTGTTCTTGTTGGAATTCAGAAGACAACGGTATTGATAGGCTCAGAGAAAGAGAGAGAGGGAGAAAGAGACAGACAGATAGATTGTATCCCAATTGTATGGGGTTCTATTAAAGGTACTTTCTGTTACTCCATAATACTTTTACTTTGGTATGAATGCATTTTGTTTTTGTTGAACAAACTGTATTACTTTTTTCTAAGACTGGTGTCTTTGCTGCAATAGATGATGTGTGTGTGTGTGTGTGTGTGTGTGTGTGTGTGTGTGTGTGTGTGTGTGTGTGTGTGTGTGTGCAAGTTTAAAATTGTGGTCAGGGGCTGGGTTAAGGTTAGGGCTATCACACCTTAGTGTATGCACCTCCTTCTTAGAAATGTGTGCTAATCCTAACCCTGCCCCTGTCCCCAACCCTAATCCTATACCTTACCTTAAAAAATTCTTGCCGTAATGCTGCCACTATATAACACAGACTCAGACACACAAACATACACAAACACACACTACCAACACTGCAGCTATGTCCCAACCTTAGCCCAGCCCTAACCATAAAATACACACACTTGCATACAAACATACAAAACCTATCCTATCACCTAATTCCAACCCTAAACCTAACACCAAGACACATGTGCAAACACTGCCACCCCATCTAAACCCCACTCACCTATCTCAATAAAACATACTGTCAACATTTTGAGCATTCAGCCATCCGTATCTTTGATGTTGTACAACACCCCTATGTTCAATAAAATGTAGGAGAACCATATCTATCTATCTATCTATCTATCTATCTATCTATCTATCTATCTATCTATCTACCTATATCTACAGATAGGTATAGATATAGCTATATATATAGATAGATAGAGAGCTATAGATACATATGTGATGCCCGTGCACTGGCCCAGCAATCAAGGAGCCTCAATCCTCACCACTAACACCAGTGAGGCGTCCACATAGGGGAGGATAACAAATACACACACAGTAAAGTACAATTTCCCTAAAGAGCACACAGAGATCACAGTCAGTCTGGGGCTGGTTTCTCCCTTTCTCTCCAGCTCCCCAATAAAACTCCCCATTGGCACAGCTATAGGGTCCAGATCTCAGCCTAGTGAGCAAGCTAAAACCTCCAGCACCCTCTCTGTCCAACCAGTGCTTTGTGTCGCTGTGCAAGTAGCTGACACACACACTTTGAGATAAAAGTTATATACAACCACACAGACAATCCTGGGGAAGGCTGGCACAGGTTCTCCAGCTGTGCCCTTTTTACCCAGACTATATGGTAGTACCACTTGCCACCACCTACTAATATTTATCAGATACTAAAAAGGTTCTTATCAAAGGGTGCCCAATTCTTCTGTGCAATATTATTATCCAAATGGTAGGTGCAACTGAACAGCAAGGCTTATTTGGAGTGGCTTTGTACAGTATCACTATATATATATATATATATATATATATATATATATATATATATATATATATATGCAATGTACTCTAGAGCTTAAATTATCTCTACACAAAACAGCCACAGTTGAAAGGTTTAAAAATATTTAATAATAAATAATAAAAACACAAAACAATACTTCTTACTACACAGTGCTAGTCAAGAGTTCAGAGATCACAGAGAAATACTTAAAATAGTACAGTGGAAAAGTTCTGACATCAATACAGAAAAAAAAACTAATCTAATATTCCTATTTCCTAGCTATTTCTAAAAGAAAACACAGTTCTAAAATAAAATTACATATAGAGCATAGGCAGAGTGCTGTTGATGTTGGATGTTCTGAAGACAAATGCAAGATGCTCTCTGATTCTCTCTCTTTAATTGATAACACAGTGCTGCTTCCCATTACATCTTTCTTAACAATCTTCTGTTTCCCCAGGCTAACAGAAAGTCAGAAGTTAATAACTCTTTTGATCTTGCATCTGGTCAGGAAGCCAGAGCAATAAAAGAAATTATACATGTAAATTCTAGCCATTAACTCTGGTCTCAAAATGATAGGAAGAATTCCTTCATTTAGACATCTTGGCTCAGAGTTTTGACATCAAACAATTACACAATGCTTGACTTATCGACCTTCCTACAGCAGCGTGCACTGTTACATTTTTGCAGTTCCACATTTAACATAATTTTCTTCCATTTAAGAGAACAAGCCTGTGGCTTATATTAATATTTACAAATGACAGAATTATCTACAAAATTCTATCTGGCTAGGCTGGCAGCCTTCACCTATCTTCACAACACATATCATAGATAGCTAGAAATAGAGACATATATCAATATAAATGTCTGTGTGTGTGTGTGTGTGTGTGTGTGTGTGTGTGTGTGTGTGTGTGTGTGTGTGTGTGTGTGTGTGTGTGTGTGTGTATGCAGAGCTCATGTCAATACTCAGAGGTGAACAATATTACAAGGTGTAATCTCAGGAAAGTAACATTGTACTATAGCACTGTAATTCTGTCAGAATGTCTAGTATAGAAAAAGACAGATGTTTCAGTGTTACTTGTCTAAGTATGCACTTGTTTTAGAGTGATTAGGATTAGGTGTAGAATTAAGGTTAGGTTTAGAGTTAACTTGGGTTAGAGTTCGCATTAGTGTTAGTGTTAGCTTTATGATAAATGTTAGGGTTAGGTTTAGTGTTAACATTAACAATATTGTTAGAGTTGGAGATAATGTTAGTCTTAGGGTTAGAGTTATGGCTAGGGGTATGGATAAGGTTGGTATATAAAAGTAAAGATGGTGCAAGGGATTACCTGCTTTTGCTGATAACTCGCTTTCTCTTTCTGTCAAACCCAGATCAGCTATAATCTAAGGAATGAAAAATATTACTTGAATAAAGTTTGTTTTTGGATACACAACTAATTCTTCCCTATTATATGCATATTACCCTTCCACAGCACAAATACATAAGGGATCTCTCTTGGAATTTAGAAAAATGCCTGCTGTGATTGGGCAAGGGCTGTCACAGAGATACTAAGAGGTGCAATGCTGTCTGAAGGTAATTATCAATTAAAAAAAAGAATGTATTGCAACAGTTAATTAAGAAATAAACTCACATAAATGACAGTGCTTGTGGGGAGAGAGGTGTTACATCAATATAGTTAGGGAATTCTCAAATAACAACAGCAAACATATTGTATTCATGTGAGTATGCCTGGCACAAGCACAACATTACAGTGCTTTGAGAATAGTTGTGAGCTAGAATAACCGACTCCCAGCATTGTTCCTGTGAAGTTTTATTTATTGAAATGGGGAGGAGGTGGGAGCATAGAAAAGCCAGAAAGGGAGAGGAACAAGCACAGGAATATATACAAGGGCACAAAGAAGAAGTGCGAGGGAGAGGGGAAGGGGAGGAAGTGTACTTATAGTGGGGTCAGGTGCCCATTTTCTTTTCTTTTCATTAAGAAGGGTAAATAGGGAAGGATATAAGGGAAAGCCAGAAGAGAGAAATAGAGTAGAAGTATAGAAATTGGGCCACAAAAACAAATATAAAATACAAAGGCCAGCAGGGGAGGTGCTGACACAAATGAAAAGGTGATATAATGTGATATAAGATATATGTAGATACTGACAGAGGGAGGCCAAGTGGTGATAGGGCATATTGGAGATCTAAAAGGGGAGGAAGGTGACACATAAAGAAGGGAAATCTTATGACGAGGAAAGGGTAAGGACCCATCTCCTGATTGTACCACCTGGGCTTGACCCAGGAAGAGGCTGGTCACCACTGTGACTACCTTCCCTAATGGACCCTCTCTGACATGGTGCACAAGGCAGTGCCAAGCAGGAGAGTGCTCACTCAAGGATCTTCTCCAGGCAGCCAATGATGGTTCCAGGCCACTGTCCCACAAAAGCCCTCATCATCTCTGTCAACTACCCCTGAATAATGAACTGTGACCCACTGGTGGTGTCAATACAGGGAAATACAGCACTCCCCTCCAGTGATAAACTGCCAGAGGTCATTAATTCCACCTCCGTGTCAACTCCCCCCAAAGAATCTCAGCATCTCAACAGAGGTACTATCTGCTTGGAGGCAGAAGGTGAGCTGGCAGGAGATGGATGAGAATAATGGCAGGATCTGCTGCCATGTCACAGGCTCGGCTGTGGCAGATGCTGCATAAAATTGTCAAATAATTAGAAAAAAAAAAGCAATTAGCAAATAAAAATATAAAAGAAGGAGGGCAACAGATATATATATATATATATATATATATATATATATATATATATATATATATATATAGAGAGAGAGAGAGAGAGAGAGAGATTATTATCCTGTCTACGTCAAAGATCAGCATCACATGTACCCACTGGTGTAGTAAAGAGTTACTAAGTATGCAACTATACTGGAGCCCATAAATCTGAATGGATATAGGATGTCAAATATCCCTGTTGGAAGTTGTGAATGCAAGTATACAGTAGCATTGTACCCTTGTCCTGGAGGGATGTACAGCATTGTCAGGATGATGCTTTTGGTTATAAGATGCCATGGAGGGTGTATACAGTTGTAACTTTCTGAGTATGTTGTATGGGAAATGGACAAAGATAGGTCATGCAGACTTGGAGAGTTTTAATAGGTATGCAGGCCAACATGCATATGATTCCAATGAGGTGTACTAAAACCAGAAAATAAAGTGGTGGCAAAACAAACAGCTGCCAGTATATGATGGGTATCTACTGTAATATAGGCTGCTATCCACAATGGCACAGAACTGCTGTTATACACAAATTCCATTGGTATGCCAGTTGGAAGTGGCAGCTGCATGGGCATATGGTAGGCGAATGCTAGACAAATATGAAGTGATGCGAACGCTACTGCTTTGGGGTATTCTCTACTGCACATTATCATGCCAATGGCCATGCATGTCAGGCATCATGTGGCAATGGGTATGCTGTTTGGGCAAACCAAGCATATGTAGAGAAATGTGGAATGTGAGGTCCCCTGAACCTTTAGTGTATGCATGTGGTTTAGCATGCAGCTCATCTACAGATTGTGTGTCTATCAGTATATAGTATTGTTATATATACGTGGTAAAGGTAGCTGTAGATAATTATATTATTGACTAATGCAGTACTGTTATGATATGCATAATTAACTATAAGATAACAGGTAATATACTCACACTGCTATTGGATTCTCCATTCTTCTCCAGAAGAGGAGCTAAGGAGCTAATTCTTACAGTCTGCTCCTGAGCTGGAAAACATTAATAAGACATACACATATCATAAAATGAATGTTCTACAAGGGTCCATTTTGTTATATTTGAATTAACAGGACAGTGACATGCCCAGCATAATTACTGTACATTTCAGGTGCTCTCTATCTGATCTCTTTTTCCTTATTGGTGTAGATGATCATAGTGTTGCCTCTTTTGGTCACTGTAGTGGTTCCTACACTGCTCATTAGATTGTCTGATGTCAGTAGCAACAGAGACCTCCCTGGCAAGTTTGCACCAGGCATCCTCTTTGTACTGGGGGACCCTCATAAGAGTTCACAAGCAGGTAGCCCTGATTGTCTCTGTACATTAAGTATAGAAATACATGACTACCAGCAGCAGGAACAGCCACTTGAATATACATATTTAGTAAAATGACAGCTACCCTGTGCATGCTTTTGTGACCTCTTCTCTTTAACTCCTAGATTCTACTAAGGTCAGCAACTTTGGTGGTAGTGCCTTGTGTGAAATATACATATTTCTAAATCTTGTCATCATATTGTTTACCTTCAATTGCACTTGACATTACTCTTATATTACTAATGCTGCTAATTTCCCTGTCATTATACCATTGTTCATATATTGTACTGTGGCCTATTACAGCCAAATAAATGTGTCTCATAATCATCCCCACTGAGCGTGTGGTGGCTCTTCATGCAAATTCGGCTACAGTGAGAAGCAAAACATTTCTGAATCCCAGGGATCAATTTTCTTTTTCATTCTGAATGGTAAAATACCACCACAAAAATTTTAAATACATTATATTTCATAGTACAGAGTAAAGCGATATCTGTTTTTAAGAAAATGATCTTTATTGATCTTGCTACAAACATAAATTACACACACGCACACACACACACACACACACACACACACACACACACACACACACACACACACACACACACACACACACACATACACACACACACTCTATATTATCTACATGTGTTTATCTATCTATATCTATATCTATCTAGCTATCTATCTATATATCATAAATTAGCACTGTAGAATCCAGACTGAGGTATTCATTTTATAGACATAACCATCATCTTTACCTACCGTTATAGGTTCATAGGTTCATAGGTTCATAGGTTCATAGGTTGGTACTAGGCTATCGGCCCTAGGGCCTATACAAGCCTAGCCATAACAATTCCCTGGATATTTCTTCCCACAGTATTTACTTCCTTGGACCCCTGTCTAGCAGGGTGACTGACGTGATCCCTGGGGTGAATTTCCTATCTCCCATCCAATCATCAAGGTTCTTTTTGAAGAGGGCCCCTTCCAAAAACACATTGACTTGGAGATGCATTGAAAGAAGGGATCCATGGACAGATATTCTAAAACGACCAACAAATGAACCTTGACAGAGCAGTAAGAAAGACAATAGGATAATAACTCACACAAATATTGAAGGATCAGAGAAATAGTAGCCTTAAAAGGGTCTTAGTTCTAAGTATGGCACCCACTAGAAAATATTTTCCATTTGCCAGTATATGATTTTCTAGTAGAAGGTTTCTTTGCCTTCTTTAATACCTGCTACGCTTTCTCAGAAAATAGATGCTCAAAAGGTATTCAAACTCTGTCATTAAGGCAGTTGGGTGAAATTGTTTCAAGTTGGGTTGCATCAAATAACCCCGTCTTGTGTAAGTATTAAAACTCTATCATCTAGGCAGTTGGTTGAAATTATTTCAAGCTGGGTTGTATTGAACAACCCCTGTCTTATGTGAGTAGGTCCAGTCTGTGAGGAAACCTGTAGTAATTGGCCTTGTCCATTTCCAAAAGAAGGGAGAACCACAGTTGTCTGAGCCAGAAGGGAGTTACAGTAATAATCTTTGGATAGCACTTCAGAATCTTTAGGATGACCCTGGATGTCAATGGAAAGGGTAGAAAGGCCTATGGGAACATTCCCAAGCAAATGAGAATGCATCTGTTTTCCATGCCATTTTTCAAGGAACCCTGGAGCAGAATATTTCTAGTTGTTTGTTGTGAATGGAGGCAAACAGATCAGTCTGAGGTATTTTCCCACAGTTGACCCAAATCCCAGAAGACCATCTGAGTCAATTCCAATTCACCAGGGTCTGTTCTAGTCCTGCTCAACTTATCTGGCACCACATTTTCCTCAGACAGAATTTAATAAGCATGGGCAGTGAGATTGTGCTGAACAGATGTATCCCAGGTTAGTTTGGTTAATCTCTATAAAGGCTAAGATCTGGGTCTCCCTATTTGTTTATGCACCACATCACTGTGTTGTTATCTGTAATCAGAGGACCATAGATGACTGAGAGTTAAGTGCATTTATAACTGCCATCTCTTTTATGGTTTTATGTTTTTATGTTTTGGTATGCCTTTTTTGTCCCAAAGACCCTGTACTTTCCCCAAACACACATCCTCCCAAGCATCCTGAAGGGTGTGTTGTTACAGACTGCATTGGAGCTGGAAGAGAGAATGGTAGACCTACATTCAGATAAAGCTGGTCTCGTCACCAAATCAGTTTCTTTTTTATAAATCCTAAATTGGAATTTGAAACTTCAAGGGGTGTGGACATTGGGACTGTACAGAATTTGCGTACTACTGTATCTTTCCCACAGGCGATCTCTGCTTAACATACAAGGCCATGTCAAACCCTGAGCTGTTGGACATGCTCCACTTAAAGAAATCCCAGTCCCTCAGAACCACACGCTCCAGGGATCTAAACCTTGTCATCACAATGAACAAAACATGCTGGAGGGTTAGGTTCCCGACTCAGAGACTCCACAGACTCTGGAATAGACTGCCTATACATATCAAACAGAGCACCTCCTTGATCCTCTTCAAAAGGAACCTTGACAATTGGATGGGAAATAGGAATTTCACCCTGGGGATCACGTCAGTCACCCTGCTAGACAGGGGTCCAGGGAAGTAAATATTGTGAGAAGAAATATCCAGGGAATTGTTATGGCTAGGCTTGTATAGGCCCTAGGACCAATAGCCTAGTACCAACCTATGAACCTATAACCTATGGAGTCTTGTTAGAGGAAAAATCAGAATCATAGATGCAATGAATCCTAGTATTCTGAGAAATTTCTTCCTGAAGTCCTGGACTGAGTGGTAAAATGCAGCAGTAGATCTGCATATAATTACAATTTTCATGTGAAGAAAGGTTGTTTGAACTGCGGTATCTAGAAGACACAGGAAAACAATCCTTTGGGAAGGAATTAAACATGACTTCTGAATGTTCTCCTGCATACCCAGTCTGTTAAAGAGATATTTTAACCACTTTGAAAAAGACTGCAAAAATGAACAAGTAATCTAAATAAGGAAAAATCTGAATATCTTGCAGTCTGCAGTAGGCTATCACTAGAGCAAGACATTTTGTGATCATCACTGGAACAGTGGGTAACCCATAGTGTATTGAAGAGAGTTGATATTATAATCCAGACATAGCAAACCTCTAAAAAGTATGAAATGTGAGGCTATAGGAGAAGGATGATGAATCTCCTTTAAATCCAGAGTTAAAAAAAAAAAAAGCAAAAGGGAGAGTAAGTGGTTACAGGTTGTGAATCGATAACATTTTGCAGTTTGGAACTTTCACAGATCGATTAAAGAAGGGACTGGTCTACATGTGGCTTCTTTCTCTAGTACCAGAAACACACAGGAACAGGCTTTATGATTCTTTGAGTCAATAAATGCTGAATGACAGGAGGGAAAAAAAGAAGTTTGATCTGATGGATGAAAAGGAATCCTCTGAAAAGGAGGAAGGGCCTCCTACTGCCATCTGTATCCAGATGGATCATTCTCAGAACCCATTTTTCAGAGATTATCAGTTACCAAACAGAGAAAATAGAGAGCCAGATTTGGGGGAGGGGCTTATGAGGGTGGGAAAAAGGAGTTACCATTTGAAAATAGTCATTCAGACTTGTTGGACTGCCCTGGTTTCTGGGAGTCTCTCTTTTCCTTTCTAGAGTCTCTTTGCCATTGGTTTTTGAACATCTTCTTGCCAGATGTTTGCTGAGTCTTTTTATTTTGCCTTTTTTATAAAAAGATGCTAAGTTAGGGATGAAAATTTTAACAAATTTGGAGAAGGTAGGTTAAAATCTGACTCACTCCCTGAATCAGTTTTTTCTCTTTCATTACACTTTTTCAGGACCTCAGCAGCAGATGGTCCAAAACCAACTTCCCTGTCGAGGGGAGAATTCAAAATTTCAGCCTTAACATCTTCAAGTACATTTTGAGAATGTAACCAAGCAAACCTTCTCATAACAGACCATGTAGCTGCTGCTCTGGAAGATGCATCATCTGAGTCATAAGCACACTTCAAAGAGCGTTTGGTTACTTGAGACACAGAAGCAGTATGTGTATTCACAGAAGATTTTCCCTCAGAAGAAGGAAAAGTGGCAATACTTTTCTTCTTATTCTCAAATGAAGCAAGGAAAAACTTTAAACATGTGAGCTTGATAATTAAGAATCCTAAAAATAAGTGTGGCAGTGTGGAAGAGGAATATACTTTTTTCCCAAATCTTTCAAAGGCTTTCTCATCCTTATCAGAGGAGAAGGGATTAGCATTTACTAAATATTTAGCTGTAGAAGGATTTGCCAAGGAAATCACTGTAAGGTCAGATCTGGGGTTAGAAAACAAAAATATGTAAGTCTGAAGAACTTCATACAATCTATCTACCACCTTGTGGCTGCAGGCTGGCTGTCAGGCATATTGCAGGATATAATACAAATGTTCTCCAAAGCTGGAAGAGCAGGAGGAATAGGAGAGAGCTGAGAAAATTCTATTTGTAATAAATCATAATATTTCTCAAAAAAATTGGAATAATATTGTGTTCCCATTGAAACAATGTGTTCCTCCTAGATATGGTTTCAGAAAAAAAAATCTTTTAAGGGACAGTCAGACAATCAGAAGAAATATTCTCCTCAGAATCAGAATCAGTTACCTGAACAAAAACAAAAAGAAAAACAGTTGTTCTTTCACAACTATTTCTCTGTTCATCACACTGTGAATCAAGAACCTGAGCTAATAACTGAACTAACTAGACATGCTCTCCATGCTCATGTTATCCTTTACACAGTGGTGTTAGTATACATTTATGTATGTTACTGTATCAGACTCATTCTGTGCAGATATTTTCTTATAGAAGTCTGTGACTCTAAACTGGGAAATAGCTATGATTTTGATGCATCTTAGTCTTAGAACACTTTAAAATACCTTAAGCACTACTTTCATCAACTCATAAGTTCCCCATTTCATCATGTTTAAGCAATAACAACCAGAAGTACAGCTAGCTATTCTGGTGCCTGGTGCCATTCACTGATTTGGTGCACACCCCTCAATTCTAAGTTAAGAATGGGAAAAAAGAAGGTCCTCTCCTCCTGGACTTGAGCAGAAAAAAATAAATAAATAAACAAAGGCAAACAAACTTCTTTCTTTTTAAAATGTTGCAAGAATCTGCTACAGTCCACATACAAAGCACTAATGTCTTCAGTTGCAATGTCCTGGGATGGCATTTTCTGAAAAAATACTTTGTTTTTAACTGCAGCAACTACTAACACCTGCTACAGTCCACACATGGAGCAATGCGCTGCTTCAGTTCTGAAGTCTTAGAATGGGACTTACTGTTGAAAAAAAGACATCTTGCATTTCAGGCTGTGACAATTTGTAGTAAGTAGCTGCTACAGATAAAAATAAACAGCTCAGACCTGTAGCACACTCACAGCTGCTACAAATTATGCCACACATGGAGTGCTAAAGCACTTCAGTTCTGACAAGAAATGCAATACAGGCATTCATTTTTGAATGCCAGTAATGTACTGAAAACAATATCAGAATAGCATAAGCTGACTGCAGTCCCTAAGTGATGTGAAAGCTGTCCCTTTCACCCCCACCATAGCTATGCTACTGTTAATAACTGCTATAACACAGTATATGTAGTCCAGATTCTTATTCCATGATCACCCTTCATACCATATCTTCTTAGCAAGTTCCAATACCAGTCTTGGCACATAATATTGATCCATTTCTATAATTTTGGTTCTTCATTCCACCTTTCTTGCAAAATATGTTTCATCATATAGGCAAACATGCCTGGGCAATTACCCTAAGACAGCATTAACTAAAACCACATTTTTTTCTTTCCTGCCTGTCACTTTGATATACCTTATTTTCTCAAAAGTCTGTTCATAAGTTTATCTTTGTTTGGGTACTTTATGTTTCCTAACTGTAATTTTCTTTGTCATCATCTTTCAGTTCTAGTTTAACTTAATAACCCATCATAATATTCTTCTGGTCATCACTGACCACAGCATCACCCATTACAAGGGAAGACTGCCAAAATTCAGCATTTCTTTACAATTGCATGTCAAAACTATACCCAAAGCTCCAACATTTCCCATCACTCTGCTCACCAGTACATAATACGCCACTGCTTTCATTCGAAATATCATATTTTCTACTCTTTAAAATAATTAGCAAAGGACAATCCATAAAACATTCCATTTCCCCAGCATTTATTAACAGGAAGATGAATAACACAAAAAATTAAACTTTGTTCTTAATACAGCCTTCCTTCTTTGTCTTGAGGCATGAGGCAGCACTAGCATGATATGCATAAGCAGTCAGCACCTCTCATTTGTGTTATTCCTGCACCCTCATAACATGAAATGCTCTCTTACTGTGCTTTCTTATCACAGGATATCTAAACATTTTTTCTAAATTCCGAGACAGAGAGGACTCGCCATCAAACAACTATGCTCGTCCTTCTCTGAAAAAGTCAAATCATCTTTACTGTTGTCATACATTATCTCTTACCTGCAACATTAATAGAACAGCCATAATCTATTCCTAAATGATAATATCCATGTCTCATAAAATGTATCCAGCACTCAACTTATAAGTCAAACTCAGTATATAGCATAAAATAATACTGTCAGTATGTATGATACCTGAATCAATTTAACATGAACAAAAAATCCTATAAGATCATAACTTATCTCAATGATCTCATGCTAATAGTACATAACAATAAAATATACATACAATAGCCAGATTTGTTACTGTATAATTGCAGTAACTTACACAGACATGCTCCTAAATTTGATATTAACTATGCATCCCAAAATATGCCACTGCATTTCTCATATGAAAGTTGCATCTAGTTTGTATTTACTCAAGTTATGTCTTAAGAAAAGAAAGGCAACCTTACCTGTTGAGTTGTAAAGGGAAGAGAAGACAGTTACAGATCTCAGAGAAAATGCTAGTTGTGGACTGACAGCATTTATTCATACCATTTTGTGTTCTGATGGAAAAAGTTACAGCAACTTCATTTATATGGGAAGGCAAAGTTACAAAAAAATCACACGATTTTTGAACGTTTATGACAGACAACTGAAGTGGTTGTTAAGATTTCTATACAGTAATGAGAGACTTCACATTGATAATTTAAGAAATGAATTTTACATAGTTTTGGAAAACTTGGCTTGATGGAATGTCACATATTAAATAATAACTCTATTGAGGGTGTTGTAGCATGCATATTTTTCACAGAAGTAACAAATATGCCTGAAAGTTAAACCAGAGATGAAATCACTGCACAACTGCAAGAATACAAACGTTTTACATGACAATTAAAGGTAATATCAGTTACATAAAGTTTTCACAAAATATTTAATGCTTTCTGATGATATGTAACAAAATAATTGTACTAGCATCTCAAAGATACAGCTGTTATCATTACATGCTGTTAAAAGTTGTTAATTAATTAAGGATCATTGGAACATTTTTTTTCTTAATTTTTGTAGGACAGGTAGTATATTCATATATGACACCAATGTAAATATTTTTGTAGAGAAAATATTGAGTCCAGAATAAATTATGACACAGTTCTTCAATTATTTGTTCATTGTTATATTGTTATTTTCTTTGTTGCTGGTCCCCTTGATATACTAACTGGAGAGGTACTGTTGGCCACAAAGGATAAAACTGACACTCAGTTACAATAAATGTTAAATGCTGTATGTGGGTGGACTACATCTTAGTTAACAGGAGTCAAGGTGGTAAAATTATTTGAGAGATCTTTCACAGAAACATTTCAGCTTTAATCATACAAGCCAACCAAAAAGGAAGTTGGAGTTCTCCATTGTCTAAAGGAGTGGCACACATACAAAAATTGACATAACATTCCTAATATAACATAAAAGGTACATTAGAATAAGATAAATATATTGGGTCTATGTCCTATCAGCAAATGGCCAGATTTTCGAATGTCTACTTGTCGACAACGCAGGATGTCAACCCCCCACACCCCCACCCCAACTAATTATATATATACCAACTCTGAGATCGCACTGCAGTGGAGAAAAGGGCAAATTTTCTAACCCTACCATAATGTGATCTCAGTCAGAATGGTTCGACGGCCTGCATTGTCGAAGAGATGATATATTTGACAATGTGGCCATTTGTTGATATGACATAATCTCAAATATATTGTAACATTCAGACAGAAAAGTGCAGCAATGGCTGAGGTTTGATTTAATGATAATCAAAACAATGACATTGGTAAATGGTAACTGCCCCATCTTCTTATGCTTGCTTAACTATAATCTTTTAATATCCATGCCATTGGAGGTTATATTATACAGCTCTTGTTCAGAATAATAGATGAGTTAAGTCCTATGATGCAGAATATTAGTGTGTATGCTAGCATTTCTCAGACCTGTTTTTAGAACTATATTAGAAGTATGTTATTATACCAGTACAATAATAAATATATCTCTTTTCTGTATCTGTATTTTGTCATTTGTCTATCTATCGATCTATCTGTCTATATATATGTATGTAAGTGTGTTAAAGGGATATAATTATTCATGTGACTCTTACCATGTGAAATGTTGAAACTGTTGAAGTGGAGATTTTCAAGTGAAGTCTTCAGTAAATTAGTTTGAAGTGTCACAAATTATTAGGAAAAAAAGACCATTTTGCACTCGAGCAGATGTTATTATGTCTTGATTTTACAAATACAGGTTTAAAGATGTTACCATATGCCAGCATACTACCATTTTTTGTGGGATCTTTCTTGTCATAATTACTTCCAGTGTAAGGACTGATGCGCACACACACACACACACACACACACACACACACACACACACACACACACACACACACACACTCATAAAAATAATTATACTGGTTGAGTGATTCATGTGCCTTACCACAGGAAATGCACATGAACATTGTTACATAGAACATGGGTATCCAAAGGTTTTGAGGATGTAATAATGGCCTATTGGCTCGATGGACTTGGCCTACGTTGTAATATATTATTATTGTTTAGGGTAGACAGATGTGTGATGGTTTGAATATAAAATATAAATTTTTGTACCATGATGTATTTATTTCAGAGAGCTAATGTTATATTATTTAAAACAAATTCAATGATGTTCAGAGGGACTTTGGATAAATTTTAAAGTTGTGCTGAGAAGAAAAGTTGAGATGGGTATTTGATCTCATCTGGTGCTTTGGTCTCAAGCACCTTAATAAATAAAGATGTTATTCATTGTATATGTCTTTTTTTAATATTTTTTTCTTGACCAAAGGTTGATACTGCTAAGAGCTTGGAATGAGATAATGCATCTATGTCAACCCCTTGAAATGAACAGACATCAATTATGGGCAGTGAGCGAGTAATTCCTAGAACCTGTGCTAACACTTTAAACTCTGATATAGCTTGTGATCACAACTTAGATAATGCTGTAAATGATTCTACTACGAAATAAATTTTAAAAGTTAATGATACAGCTTCAAATGTTCCACATCCTGCATCGAATGATGAGCATGCACTTAGAACCAATCAACACCCTTTTACACAATTGCAGCTTCCGAAATTGGTCAAATGCAATCTGAGATCTAAGAGGGCGGTCTAGTAGCAGGAGATGACCAGGTCACAAATGTCAGCTGGAATTGGGGCCTGCAGTGAGATGGAAAGTTCCAAAATTTAATTTGTGAATATACCTTCCCCGATATTAACATCAGAGCAGACTGAAGTACTTAATTTTGGTTTATCTTTCATACCAGCTAGAAGATCTAATCTACATGATACTTTACTGGATTTTAAAATGTACGTACATAATACAGCTTTGAAATTAGCATATGCTAATATGAATGACAATGAGAACCTGTTTAAGAAACCCAGTACTTTTGTTCCGTTAAATCCTCCTTTGGTAGAAGCATTTAGTAAGATCTGTGAGGAAGAGATCTGTAATCTTTTTAATAATGGAGCAATGAAGAAAAAAATTTTAATATGAGTAATATACAGTATAAGACTCTGAATGAGTCAATTTCATGTCAAGACTTATATATATATATATATATATATATATATCCAGCAGACAAAGGGGGAGGGATTGTTGTTATGGATACCACTCAATATATTGATACTATGCTGTAAATGTTGAATGATATGCTGACCTATTCAGAATGTATTAGATTGGAGGTTGATGCAATTATCAATAATGTATATTCGTATGTATATTCGTATGTGTATGATTTATTAATAGAAGGTGTGATAGACAGCTATTTGAATACTTTACAGTTGAATATCTATATATACTGATGATTTATGGATTCCCTAAGATCTATAAATCACTTAATAACCCTCCCATGCGACCTATAGTTTCAGGGAGTGTGTGGGTCACAGAGCCTCTGTCCATTTATGTCGATAAATGACTACATCCAATTGTTGATACAGTAGAAGCTATTATTCAAGTTACTAGGCATTTTCTTAGAAATTGTACCAATGGGTAGAGAATAACAGCACTGATGAATATGTTTTGTTACCATGGACATAATATCGTTATTTTCTGTCATTCCGAACGCGGATGGAACTGAATCAGTTAGACTTTTTCTTGGTAATAATTCGACCTATACCTCTGACCAGATATATTTGAATTGTTTCTTACTAGATATCATCCTTACAAGTAATATTTTTACATTTGCTGGAAATATTACGTCCAGAAGGTGGGTGTAGCAATGGGCACCATATGTGCTAATACTTATGTGAACATGGTGCTAGCACAATGGGAATCTGAATTTATTTTTAATGATAGGAATAGCTGTTGTGACCTACTCCTGCACTATGCTAGGGGTGTGGAATATGTCTTATTTTATCTGGGCAGGATCTCTAGAGTCTTTGCATGGTTTCATAAACTGTTTAAATAGTACTACTGACTATTTTAAATTTACCTTTAAAGTATTCTGAAGCTGAGATAGATTTTTTAGATGTATGTATAAAGAAAACTATTTATAGGATTAACACCACTGTATACAAGAAAGTGTGTACAAAGAATAATTTAAAAGTATGCACCCCAGGCATCTAAAAAGAAATGTAATGAAGAGCTAGTTTTATAGGACTGCAAGGCTACATAACAGAGGCAGTGATATGTACTCCTCATGTGATACTTTAAAGAATTTTGTCAGAGAGGCTATCAGGAGTCTGTGATAAACCAAATTCAAAATGAAGTGCTGTCCTATTGTCAGACAAGGACTAAACCATTTCTTAATAGTGTTATTAATGATTATCAAACAAAAAAGGTTGATAATACTGACTGTCTGAGGATATGTCTTAATTATTCTAGCAATGTACAGTATGTATGTGACAATGTTAGGAAACACTGGAATATACCTACCTCAGATGTTAAATTTAAAGAAATTATTGGGAATGAACCAAAATTCTCATATAAGAATTTTAACTCTGTTAAGAGAATGTTATACTATAAAACCCTTTCTAGAAGTGTTGAGCCTGAGTTAGGACCTAAAGGGACATTTAAATGTGGAGGGTGTAATGTTTTCAATTATATTAGTGAGAGTGATTGTTTTATACATCCAGTCACATGTCATAAATATAATTTAGACTTTTATGCTGACTGTGGCACACAGAATGTTGTTTATTTTGCACACTGTGATATATGCCACAGTTATTATGTTAGTACGACAAACTAGTGTTTTAGGGATAGAATTAGAGAACACCTGTAAAGTATGAACAGATGTGATATGAGAAATGCACTGGATAAACATGTGGCTGAGAAAAGATCCATGCACACATTTAAATTTCTTGTACTAGAGGTATATTTACCAAATATAAGGGGAGGTAATGTTAAGACTAACGCAGAAAAACTTGAAATAAAATGGATATTGTTACTTCAGGCAACCAGAGGTAAGGGACTAAATGAATATGTACTTCAGGCAACTAGAGGTAAGGGACTAAATGAATATGTCCCTTTAATTCTTGTTTTAAGATCACATGACCTGAGGTGCTAATTTGGAGTTATTTCTATGCTGAAATCGTATCTACTTTTTAGATCTGATGAAGCACCAGGGTTTTTATTGTTTTTATCATCTTTACTGGTTTATTTATATATATGTACCCTATTAAAGTATTCTGAACACGTTTTGGACTAGTTGACTCTCTGTTTTTGGAACTGGTATTTATATTTGTTGAGTTGGCCCGTTGCTGCTTCATTTAGTTGGTGTTCTTTTTTAATATTTACCTTTGATTTGTACCCATTATTTGTTAAATGATTTTCCATTAGTTTTCCTTGGTGTGTTGTGTAAGCTATAGTTTGCTATTATATATTATTATGCATTGCTGTTCTTTGTTAAAAAATAACATGGGATCTTTAGCATACACCTGAACTGCTACCATATTAAGAAGATAGGATAGGACTGTCATTCAATATCTTTTCCAAAGGGTAGCACTCATGATTCATGGTAACTGCAATGAACCATCTGGTGAGTAAAGAGGAGCCTTGGTGAGCAGAATCCCCTAGGTTTAAAATGTAAGTGGAGGATTACTCACAGGTGTGGGTTAGGCTAGGATGCCTTTGAGTGCCCTTCTGTCAGGATCCAGACAGAAGGGCACTCAAAGGCATCCTAACCCACACCTGCAAGTAATCCTCCACAAAGGGTAGCACTCAGGAATCCTTCATTCTTCATAATGTACTGTAGTGGCAGCACTAGAAGATAAAGCCTGCTATCTGGTGTGGGGACAACAGCCATGCTCTTCTGATTTTCTTGCATCCAATGGAAATTTGATAGGTAAAATCACTAATCTGGTATGATTATGGTAAAACAATCAAATTACTTTTTATGGTATTTTAGAATGTTTATTCAGTCATATGTTATTAATAAGACCATATACATTAATATATTTATAACTAATGTTGGTTATTAAAACACATTTTATATAATATATATATATATATATATATATATATATATATATATATACACACTTTGGATACGATTAATGTATTTACTGCTATTAGTTTTTCAAACACACACACACACACACACATATATATATATATATATATATATATATATATATATATATATATATATATATAAAACATACAGACATAACTATCACTGGTCCCATATTTGTTTTGCTTGTCATTAAGATAATTCATTATGTTTTAATGTAATGATATTGTTCAGTTCTAGGAATATCCTCTAAAATTGTTAGAACATTTTTAAGTAATCTTGCATTATGTGCATTAGGTAATATTCTTCATGAGAGATTACCGTGAATGTAATTATCTGATATAGATATCTATCTCATTTTCACTGGTTCTGTGGTGCATCTTGATTTATTAGATTTTAGAAGATAGGTTAGTTTAATTATTTTTTTCCTGTTGAACTAGGATCCATGGTTTCTATGACAGATTTTATGTTTTCTTTTACTCTTGTTATTAGACTGAAAAATAATTTAGTGAGGTTCAGATGCTTAGCTGGCTGAACTACAAACTAACACCCCATATCCCACTTGGGGATCCTGAAATGCAGAATCCAATCAGGTCCCATTTCTGCACACTGCTCCAGACCATCGTGTTTCATGTTTTATTAAAAAAAGTACACTCCTTCATCTGCTGGTCCACCAACTAGGTGACCAGACACATGTCCCATCCTCATACCCCAGCTTTTCAATAGATGAACAAAAAAAGTTTGCAATCAAGTAACTGGGGTTCCTGAAAAGCAGGAGGCAATCAGGCCCCATATCTGTGCCCTCTATCGATCCTCCTTCCTCCCATTTTTGCTAACAACAAATAAATAAATAAATAAATAAATAAATAAATAAATAGAGAGATAGATAGACAGATAGATAGACAGATAAAAAAATATTTTTTTTCTTTTAAACTAGAGCAAACTGCTTGCTAAAATGTAGTAAGCAGTTGTTACATTACCTGCACAGAGTACTACAGCTCTCAGATTTTACTTAAAAAATTATTTTTTTTTAAAACTGTAGCAAACTACTTTGCTACAATGCAGCAAGCAGTTGCTACAGTTTAAACTAGACACAGAGTGTTACAGAGCTCTGATTTTTTTAGACTGCACTTGGAGTGCTGCAGTACTCAAGTTTGACCTCAAATGCAATACCAGCTTTTAAAAGCCAGTATGCTTTAAAGAGAAGGCTACAACTAAGAAGTGTTTTTATTGGTTGATCTAGGATAGTTAAATGTGAATATGCAAACCGTTTAATGAGTCTGATGAAGTTCACGGTTCATTGGATGAAAGCGCTCTATACATTGAATAAAGTTTATTATACTGGGCATTGGATGGTTCTAGATGGGTCTTTATTGTCGTAAGGAATACCTTGTGCCTTGTTCAGCATAGCTATCATTTTTGTGCTGGATGCTTTAAAGAGTGATTGGGATCAGTCATTGGAAACCAAACAAGTTGCACCTCTTTCTTCTTTTAGTTATAAAAGATGAGGTGTTGCTATTTTATGCAAGCAAAATTTAATAATAGAAAATACCCCATATAATGGCAGTGGCAAGAATAACATAATTACATTATCAGTCACTAATTATCAGTTATCATTGGGACTTAATTTGTACAAATATGAAATTAAGCCTAATTCTTGGGTGGTATTTTAACTGCGTTTTTGATAAAAATGATTCAAGAACTTTAAAAATCACAAGAATTTAAGTTTCAATAAAAGCTCTCATTAACTGTGTAGATCTCTTAAATTTATATAGATGCTTTAATTTATATACATTGCTCTCATGAAATCGTAACACATTTGAAAATTATTAGAATTTTTTTTCACATGATCTGCTAATGTAAGTCAGCCATTTCAAAATTATATCATACATATTATCTGAATATAAAGCTCTAAAATTTAACTTAATCATTAACTCATCTGCATTAGTAATGAATAATAGAATACTAGTCTACATGACCAAGTTAAAAGACGTTCATGAATGGTTCAATAAGTAATTAAAGTATTCTTATCCATTAATGATAAGAAGGAAACAATGATAAGAAGGAAACCAGTGAGGCTATTTTATGTGATACTTTCAAATTCTACATTTACTAAATCATTAGCGTTACAGAATATACTACAGCATGCAAAAAAAGGCATTTCAGAAAGGTATTCACAAATTTAAATGATTAATTAAAAATTTGGAAACTAATCACCAACAAATTTTAAATCATAAAATTATCCTTGCTTTTGAAAAGGTTAAACTTAATTTGTATTCTATGAATTCTAATGCATACCTTAATTAAGATATCCAAACTTATTTCAAGGTCTAATAAAATAAAGTTTATAAGTTGTTTAAAAAATAATAATTTCCTAACTGATGTTTCAGCTTTTCTTTAGGAATTTAGAGTCTATTACAATCATTTAATTTCTAATAATAAAACTTCTTTGATTAATGAAAAGATTTTACATGTTGAGCAATAAAACCATAATAAAACTCTTTAAACAAAGAGGAGATTATCTTTGTAAACTTATAAGTATGTCTAAAGTTAAACTTCAACTAAAAAAAAGGAAAAATAAAATAAAATTGAATAAATCCCCTGGCACTGATGGAATTATTCCAGAAATCTCCAAATATCATACCACAAATTTCCTTCATATTTTACATAATGCTTTCCAAGAAATATATCAGTCTAATAAGATCCCTCCTTCTTGGAATTATTCTTTGATTTCTCCCATATCAAAACAAGATAAAGATCCACTAGCTTGTCTTAGCTGTCACCCAATTTCACTTTTGAATATTGATTATACATTATTTATATGATTTTTTGTGGAAAGGCTGAATGGTTTCATCCTCAGAAGGCAAACACATGATAATATTAAGCTTATGTTAACCTTGTTAGACTATGTTAACATTAAAAGTTTGAACCAAACTTTGTAAGTTTGTATACAGAAAAGCATCTGATTTTGTAAAACGGAATTACTTGTTAACAATGTTTGAAGTTTTTGGTTTGCCTGAATATTTTATTAACATAATTAAAAGCATCTATTCTAACAATATAATCTATGTTAAATGGGACCCTTTTTATCTCAGTCTATAAATATCATGAAAGGCACTGATCAAGGATGTCAGGTATATCCTTTATTGTTTGACCTGGTAATGAAGTCATCAGCTCAGGCCATTAGGAAAGATCTTAATATCCCTGGAGTTTTGATGGGATATAGTTATAAATCTAAAGTCTTCTTGTTTGCAGATCACATTTTACTTTAATTAACTAACATTGACATCTTAACTATCAACTATCTGGCTTTACTATGAAGCACTGACTTCCTTAAAGCCAATGAGCCAAAAAGATGAAAAAATGCCTGAAATGCAAAAGGGAGGAAACATAAATTTTTATTGATTTTTTTGCAAGGAGGCAAGCTCTTCTGCACCCCTGATGTGAAGGCCAAGCTCCCCCACACCCCTGAAGTTATATATACCCATTACATGGTTACTACAACTCAAAGAAGCCACAATGGCAATGCTTACCTATGGCAATCAGCTTTCAGCATTATGCTTTTCATCTTTTTCTTTCTATGTGAAACTGACACTCAAACAATTCACCTTGAACAACTGTAGGGAAGCCCAAAGATCCACATAGATACACTAGTCAAACATTTTGAATTAGTCTTGGGTTCTTTCTTTGTTAAAAGTAAAACAAAATTATTAAAAGTAAACAAAACAAGCATTAGGAGGTAGTAGATTTATTTTGCCTAAAAAACAGTAATAATGAAATTAAATATTTAGAAACCATAATAAAATCCAATTTAGAAGGCATTAGTACATTAAACTAGAAAAATATTACTCCTCGTATTTATCTCAATAATAGGCATAAACTTTTTTATATGAAGACAGATTATATCTTAATTCATACTACTCTTGCACCTACCTTATAAGAATTGGATAGCGTCAATTAAAATGATTAATTAAAGATTTTAATATTTCCAAAGAAACCTAGAATTGCTTACTTGCATCACATTAGACCTTGGATTAAAGGAGGATTAAAATTTTCAGATACTGAAATGTATATACTGGCCTTCATTTTAAAATAGTTATTCGTTAGATGCTTCCTAAAGGCAAGATGGAAAAACTTACATTTAGCATTAATGAATGAAAGAAATTAAGAATTTTGGAATATCCTTAAAGGATTACTAATAATAAACCAAGGGTAATTCTTAGTAATTTTCTGCAATACAATATTTATAATCCTGATTACATGTTTTGTTTAAATAATGTTCCTGAATACTTTAGACAATTTTAACTTAAGCACACAGACATTAAAAGGGATTTATTTATTGTTTTTATTTTGTTCAACCAAACGTTTAATAGAGGGTACCAAAGTATCCAAAATAAATGGCTCAAATTCTAAAGAATTTCTTGTTAGATATATTTTTTTCAAATATTGTCAGTTCATGTCAGTGAATTATATTTTGGTTAAATTCTGTCTGATTTGAAATGAGGACTGGATAAGAGTTCAGGGAGTTAGGATGTTTATTCAGCAGAAATTAAATTCCATGCATTACGCACAGTCAGCATATTTACCTAAACTAATTGATTTTCTATGTAGAATTTTACATAAAAACAAAATCATTAATACAATCATTTCCAGACAAAATAATCTGATTTTTAGAATTTAATTTTAAAAAAAAAAATTAATTTTGTATCATGATAATTATGAGTCAGAAAATTACCTAGACAGAAATTAAAGTCTTTTATTCAGTAGCTAATGCAACTAGTTCCCCTGTTTAGAAAATGTATAACTGGAGAAATATCCATATACAATTTTGTATCCCAAATAAGTTGAACACAAATTGTTACAGACAATAATTTTAAAATTTTGAGATATAATTCAAATGACAAAACTGGAAATGGTTCCATGTCACAATGCCAGATTATTGAAAACTCAAACTTCATATGGTTGAAACCATATGATCAAATTTTCAGTAAGTCGAAATTACGAAGTGTAAGAAAAAAAACCCAAACGCATTGTTTCTGCAGGGGGGCAACCCCCTTGAACCCCCACACCCCTACTTAAATATATCAACTGTGAGATCATGCTACAGTGGGGAAAAGGGAAATCTCCCATTCTGCACTGTATGCAGAAGTGCAGAATGGGAGATCTCCCATTTCCCCACTATAGTGCGATCTCGGAGATGGCGTATTTAAGTAGGGAGGGTGGCTGCAGAAAAGATGTGCTTGAGTTTTTTTTTTAATTTCACTTCCTAATTTTGAGTTACTGAAAACTCGATCATATGGTCTCAACCATGTGAAGTTCGAGTTTTCAGTAATTCGATATTGTGAAGTGGAACCTTGGAAACATATCTTATTTGATTTTCCAAAAAATCAAAGTTACTGGCATGAAATTATAAATTTTGACAACATTATATGGCCTGATAATGTTTACTTTTCTGGAAATATAATGTTATAGAACAACTATTTTCTATTTTTCAAAAAAGTATCAATATTCTTTACTTTGGATTGTTCTTGCTAGTGCTATGTGAGACTATTATTAAAAGGTACTTGCAATGCTCCCCCATCTTTATCTGATGTTTTAAAAATTCCAAGATTAATTCAAGATAAGGAAACTGAATTAATTACACTCAAAACAGTTGACAAACTTCTAAGAGTTGAGTTTTGGCCCATGTTTTCTAAAAATGTGGTTAAATTAAATCATTAGGAATATTAATTTTGAGTATTCATTATTTATTATACATTGATTTTGTTTCCCATTTTTTTTATTGGCAGTATTCTACCCACTCAGTTTTTAACCTTCAATTCCCAAAGGTCTTAAACCTATTTTACAGTGACTATCTAAAAATCCTTCCCCCCTGCTAAACTCTTAGGAAACTTCACTCTTACCACAATAAGTAATACTTATATTTTAGATAAGATAACACCCTTTGCCCCCCTATTTCACTGTCATTTCTACTTTATCTAGCCATAACTTTAAAGACAGCTGATACTTTTTTTCTGCTCTACCTATCTTTTTGGCACTTTTCCCCTCCCTTGCTTCTTGTCCCTCCCTTGCTTCTTCTCTCTCCTTGTTCTGAGCCCCCCTGATCTGGCCACTACCACTATATCTCTTCCCCCTAGCCTGTTACCATCCCTGAATTTACTTATACTAGGTAATACCTGTGGCGCCATTTTTAAACTCCACTCCATAGCGTCCATGTTCCCCTGATGCTAGGTCTGCGGTTGAGCTACTCGACTTGACTCACAGTAGGTTGTTACTATGTTATGTATTAATGGGTTTGTAAGTTATTGTCTGTATTTTTGCTAGACTAACTAAGGAGCAATCTATCTTAAGTTACTTTTATAGCTAAGGCTGTATTTGTGCCAGGGCTTCATCACATCTATAGTTTGCATTACGAGTGCAGTTATATAGATCTGGAAAGGGTCTCTCACCAGAAACGTTTTCATTCAAATTTGCCTTGGCTAGTATGCGTGTTTGATACGGCTTATATTACTGGCGACTGGCAATAGTTTTTTAGTAGCGATATGCTGTTATGATACTTTGGATCTGTGTAGCTTGCGGTTTATTGTTAGCTTCAAAGAAATAGATTGCAATTAAAGGCCAAGTCCTTTTTATGTTATAATTGAAGGCTAGGTTCTCTCATTTTTAGTTTAATTGCATACATTACACAAAGAATACACCTAGCGTGCCCAAGCAGTTCAGAGATATCTAGGTTATGTCTGCAACCCCATCTCGAACAGAGGAATTGTAGCGTGTATTTCTGGGACACGTGGCTTGTGTCTATATTACTAAATTAAATTTGTGCCTGCAGCAAAGAAAGGCTACTTTTTCTGCTGGTGACCTCCAGACCTGTCTAGGCTCCAAACGTATAGCCTTTTAGCTTAGCTTTTTGTTTCCCTAATCTATGGGGCTAGTGTGGAATTGAGTTGCAGTTTGGCTTTGTGGCCAGCGCAGCATAATAGGTTTTACCTTTGCCGTTAACGTCTGAATTGTAATAGGCACCAAACTCTGGGCGTTTATTGTGGGTTTATTACTCTTTATTCTCCCTTAGCTGTTTAGTATTTAGGATAACACTTTTTCATTTGGGGATGCCCAAGATGAGGGAATGAACTTATCGAGGCAAGGATTATTAGGTTTTTAGTCCGTGAGTGGTTAACTACGGGTAAATGGGCTTTAATTACTTGTGATGGCTACATTTATGCTGTATGGGTTTGTTTTTAACGTGAATGGAAGGCCGACAAGTAAACTGAAATACAGAGGTTATAGCACACGTGACGCTATATTACGTCTCTTTGGCTTGCTTAAAACGTCGCATGTTCATTTAAGCGATGAATACAGACTTTCAATTATTACTATAGGCAGCAAGTAAGCTTTCGGTACCTGTTCACTTTGATGGCCCGTCATTGCTACCATTTAAATAATATGCTCTCTATGTCTAGGATATTTAATAGTGTGTTAGTTATTTCCCCTGGGATTTTAGTGTTTGTTTTAGGCTGAATGTCTGATACAGCTATGTATTAACTGTGTCCTATGTTGAATATTAGATACAGCTATGTTAACTGCAACTGCTTTTCCTTATTGTACTTTCTCTTCGATTTCACTGTGCATGTACTGTACCTCTGTTTTTCCTGTTTGAACCCAGCCTTACTGTTGACCCTTGATATTCCTAGCCCTCCCTTCAACTACAGAATGTGTAAAGGACATATATTTGGACTGTAACCTGTTAATGGCCAAGGTGTGAGATTTTACTGCCAACCTTCGTTGTAGAGTGTGGTGTGTAAGATATCAATGGTTAACATATTAGAGTGTTTATGGCTAAGAGATAAGGTTTTATTGCAAACCTCTGTTGTAGAGAGTGTTAGTGACAACTGTATGAAGTTTCACTGCCAACATTTACTTTGTTCACTTGACCTCCTACTACTGCTCACTTATTACCTTTGTCTACTACCCATTTCTCCCTCTCTCTGCTAATTTCTCACCTCGTATACTCCCTCTCTCTACCCATCTCCCACCTCTGTACTCTCTCACTATAACTTTCATTTCCACTACTTATATGGTCTTTCACCCTAACTTCCCCCCTCTTCCTCTCACTCTTCATAGCTAAAGTTTTCTAACCTGGTGTTTTCTAACCTGGTGTTCTCTCTTCCTTTCTTACAGTAAAGTGTACCGGGCACTCCCTCCCTGCCACAAAAACTAAAAGGAAAACCACCTGCTAACCTGAAGACACCCCTGAAGCTGACTGCTTGCCAGGCTTCACAAAAAAAGCTTATAGCCTAAGGTAAATGTACATGTATGTTGTTAATACCTATTTTATCTGAATGCCTAGTGTGCTTGTGAACCCCTCCTTGCGAGTTTCAGCAGCCTACCACAGACTCCTAGCCACTATCCTCCTCCAGTCTTTTTTCCCTAAGCCTATTTTTATTTTGACTTGAACACTCTTACTTACCTCTCCTAGTTGCCATTTCCCTGCTGTCCACTAGGTGGCAGTATTCTACCAACTCTGTTTTTAACCTTCAATTCCCAAAGGTCTTAAACCTATTTTACAGTGACTATCTATAAATCCTTTCCCCCTGCTAAACTCTTAGGAAACTTCACTCTTGCCACAATAACTAATACTTGTATTTTAGATAAGATAATACCCTTTTTCACTCTCATTTCTACTTTATCTAGCCATAACTTTAAAGACAGCTAATACTTTTTTTTCTGTTCCACCTACCTTTTTGGCACTTTTCCCCTCCCTTGCTTCTTCTCTCTCCTAGTTCTGAGCCCCCTGATCTGGGCACTACCTTATGTTATATCCCCTCCCCCTAGCCTGTTACCGCCCCTGAATTTACTTATAACAGGTAATACCTATGCCGCCATTTTTAAACTCTACTCCATAGCGTCCATGTTCCCCTGATGCTAGGTCTGCGGTTGAGCTATTCGACTTGACTCGCAGTACGTTGTTACTATGTTATGTGTTATTACTGGGTTTGTAAGTTATTGTCTGTATTTTTGCTAGACTAACTAAGGAGAAATCTATCTTAAGTTACTTTTATAGCGAAGGTTGTATTTGTGCTAGGGCTTCATCACATCTATAGTTTGTATTACGAGCGCAGTTGTACCATACCTCTCAAGTGTACCTCATTACGAGGAACGCACCTCATTTGGGGTCTTAAAAAGTTCATATTCCTCGACGTTCCCTCAAAGTTCCACACTGAAAGACTCTGTTTCACATTCAGTATTAGTAATTTTGTAAGTGAAATCCACTGTAAATCAAAATGGATCATATTAATTCATTAAAAGATCATCTTTATAAGTAAAACCAGCATATTTTAACCATCCTATGACCTTCCTAGTTGAAGTTGTTAGTAAGCCATTAGTATGTGTTCCACATTTTGCCCATTTGTTCCACATTATGAGGGCTAGTGTTCCTCATTTTGGCCATGGAAGGTTGAGAGCTATGAGTTGTACAGATCTGGAAAGGGTCTCTCACCAGAATAGTTTTCATTCAGATTTGCCTTGGCTAGTATGCGTGCTTGATATGGCTTATATTACTGGCGACTGGTGATAGTTTTTTAGTAGTGATATGCTCTCATGGTACTCTGGGTCTGTGTAGCTCACTGTATATTGTTAGCTTCAAAGAAATAGATCACGATTAAAGGCCGAGTCTGTTTTATGTTATAACTGAAGGCTAGGTTCTCTACTTTTTAGTTTAATTGCATGCATTACTCAAAGAATACACCTAGCGTGCCCAAGCTGCTCAGAGATATCTAGGTTATGTCTGCAACCACATCTCGAAAAGAGGAATTGTAGCGTGTATTTCTGGGACACGTGGCTTGTGTCTATCTTACTAAATTGTGCCTGCAACAAAGGAAAGCTACTTTTTCTGCCGGTCACCTCCAGACCTGTATAGGCTCCAAACACATAGCCTTTTAGCTTAGCTTTTTGTTTCCCTAATCTATGGGGCTAGCATGGAACTGAGTTGCAGTTTGGCTTAGTGGCCAGCACAACATAATAGGTTTTACCTTTGCCATTAATGTCTAAATTGTAATAGGCACCAAACTCTAGATGTTTAGCATGGGTTTATTACTCTTTATTTTCCCTTAGCTGTTTAGTATTTAGGATAACCCTTTTTCATTTGGGGATGCCTAAGATAAGGGAATGAACTTATCGAGGCAGGGATTATTAGGTTTTTAGTCCATGAAGGGTTAGCTATGGGTAAATGGGCTTTAATTACTTGTGATGGCTACATTTATGCTGTATGGGTTTGTTTTCAATGTGAACAGAAGGCAGACATGTAAACTGAAATACTGAGGTGATAGTACACGTGATGCTATATTACGTCTCTTTGGCTTGCTTAAAACGCCACATGTTCATTTAAGCGATTAATACAGGCTTCCAATTATTACTATAGGCAGCAAGTAAGCCTTCGGTACCTGTTCACTTTGATGGCCCATCATTGCTACCATTTAAATAATATGCTCTCTATGTCTAGGATATTTAATGGTGTGTTAGTTATTTCCCCTGGGATTTTAGTGTATGTTTTATGCTGAATGTCTGATACAGCTATGTAGTAACTGTGTCCTATGTTGAATATTAGATACAGCTATGTTAACTGCTACTGCTTTTACTTATTGTATTTTCTCTTCTATGTCACTGTGTACGTACTGTACCTCTGTTTTTCCTGTTGTTTGAACCCAGCCTTACTGTTGACCCTTGATATTCCTAGCCCTCCCTTCGACTACAGAATGTGTAAAGGACACGTATTTGGACTGTAACGTGTTAATGGCTAAGATATGAGATTTTACTGCCAACCTTCGTTGTAGAGTGTGGTGTGTAAGATATCAATGGTTAACATATTAGTGTTTATGGCTAAGAGATAAGGTTTTATTGCAAACCTCTGTTGTAGAGTGTTAGTGACTACTGTATGAAGTTTCACTGCCAACCTTTACTTTGTTCACTTGACCTCCTACTACTGCTCACTTTTATTACCTTTGTCTACTACCCATTATTTCTCCCTCTCTCTGCTAATTTCTCACCTCGTATACTCCCTCTCTCTACCTATCTCCCACCTCTGTACTCTCACTATAACTTTCATTTCCACTACTTATATGGTCTTTCACCCTAACTTCCCCCCTCTTCCTCTCACTCTTCATAGCTAAAGCTTTCTAACCTGGTGTTCTCTCTTCCTTTCTTACAGTAAAGTGGACCGGGCACTCCCTCCCTGCCACAAAAACTAAAAGGAAAACCACCTGCTAACCTGAAGACACCCCTGAAGCTGACTGCTTGCCAGGCTTCACAAAAAAAGCTTATAGCCTAAGGTAAATGTACATGTATGTTGTTAATACCTATTTTATCTGAATGCCTAGAGTGCTTGTGAACCCCTCCGTGTGAGATTCAGCAGTCTACCGCAGACGTCTAGCAACTATCCTCCTCCAGTCTTTTTCCCTAAGCCTATTTTTATTTTGACTGGAAAAACCCTCTTACTTACCTCTCCTAGTTGCTATTTCCCTGCTGTCCACTAGGTGGCAGTATTCTACCAACTCAGTTTTTAACCTTCAATTCACAAAGGTCTTAAACCTACTTTAGAGTGACTTTCATTAATTCTTTTCCCCCTGCTAAACTTAGGAAACTTCACTCTTACCACAATAACTAATACTTATATTTTGATAAGATAACACCCCTTTTCCCCCTATTTCACTCTCATTTCTATTTTATCTAGCCATAACTTTAAAGACAGCTGATACCTTTTTTCTGCTCTACCTACCTTATTGTTCTTGCCCGCTCCATTCACCCTGCGGGCTCACTCCACTCCCCTACCCTACCCCCAAATCCCACACACCCCTAGAGCACCTAACCTTATACTTCCTTAGCCACACCTCTACCCCTCATCAACCAAAAGCTTACTTGATCTCATTACATACTTAACTAATTAATACCAGTTTACTCAAATTCCCAAATTACCTATCCTTCTCTTTGGATAGACACACCCTTATCTTTTCCTTCCTGAATCACTATTCTCCATCTTTTTGCCCATACCACACCTCCTACTATGGCTATCACTGTCTTACAAAGATATCTTAACTTACTCCTCATGTCCTCAGTCCTTACCACTCTTCTTCTATCCCACATCCTCTCCTGCTATGAATACCTAACCCTTGCTAAATTTCACCACCCCTTAAAACAAACAACCCCTTTCTCTTCTCTAGCCTCACAAACCCATAGTAACATAACATCCTCATCATCCTACCTGCAACCACAGTGCCATAGACTAACCCATATTAAGCATTTCCAAACCAGGAAAACTGACCCCATCTTATGTAAACTCGGGAAACTTTCACAGAATCCCCAGCAGCACCTATTACTGCATGGTGACATTCATCCAAACACAGGTCCTAGCATTTCCACTTATAATTCCCAATCTTACTACCCCTCCACCTCACATACCCCCATTAAAACCTCAAACTCTCTTCTCATAGCTCACCTTAATATACGCAGCATAAATTATAAAATCACCGAGCTGCACGCCCTGCTAGTTTTACATTCCTTCAACATCTTATGTATAACAGAAACCTGGCTCAAACCAGTTACTAAATATAATGATATTCTCCCACCTGGCTACAACATCCTAAAACTAGACAGTCTAAATAAAAAAGGTGGTGGGGTGGCAATATTGTTCAAATCTGAATTACAGGTCACCTCACTAGATACTCAGCCACCCTCACCTAGTAATGCCGACATCTTAATATCCATGCTCCAAGTTAATGAAAACAAATCCATATACATTATTTGCTCATACATCCCCCCAGGTAATAACATAAATACTCTTGAAAACACCCTTAGTTGGCTCTCCACATCCTTCCCACAAGAAACCATACTCCTTGGGCATTTTAATATAGACTGGAAATGTTGTACATCTGTAAATCAAACTACTCACATCACTCTTTATTGCTTTCATCAAACCATCACCTACCCTACCAGAACCCATAGACCTAGCAACAAACAAACCACCTTAGACTGGACACTAGTTAACAGTAGTCCCCAATTATACAAAACAGGCTTACTCCCTGATGATATTGGTGACCATTCCCTGACCTTTATATCCAGACAAAAGACCTCAATTCCCAACCACTGAAACAAGAAACTTCTAAACCCAGTTAACTTTCAAGCTGAGCTTAAAGCTTACAATTGGTCACCCCTAAAATCCCTACCTCTTGATGAAGCAGTCTCATACTTTAACAATAAATTCTTACAAATTCTGGAACACCATGCTCCCTCTCGCACTGTTAGAATTAGGAACAAACCTGTTCCTTGGCTCACAAAGGAGACTAGACAAAAAATGAGACTGAGAAATCAAACCTGGTCCAAATGGAGAAAAACTAAAAACTCTACTGATCACCTAAATTTTAGACAGCTTAGAAATGCCACAAAAAAAAATCAATATTCCTTGATAAAATAAACTATTACCTCAAATTCCAACAGACCCAACATCCAAATCCACAAAAGTTCTGGAGAGGAATAAATAAATTGCTCCACCCTGGACACTGCAAAACACCTACCCCCTCTAATTTGACTCAAAACTCTCCCAGCCAGGTTGTTGATATTTTTAACACATTTTTCTCTGAAATGGTCCAATCACCTATTACCACTACTGAGTCACCCCTCCCAACAAATTTACCCCACAGACTCCACCTCCAGCCTGTCCCGACATCCTTCATACGCACCCTACTCCTCAAACTTAAACCATGTACTCCATCATATGACCTCCTTCCAGCTGAATACCTGCAAATGGCAGCTGAAGTACTTGCCTACCCAATTGCTATATTAATAAACAGAACCATTACAGAATGTTCCATCCCATATCTATGGAAAGTTTCACACATTACACCTCGCCATAAGGGAGGTAACTCAAATGAACTCTCTAGCCCTACTTTTCCCATTAGCAAAAATTATGGAGACGTATTCATCATCAAATACTTGATTATCTCCTCCAAAACCACCTACTAGTGGACTGCCAGCATGGCTTTAGGCCATTCCATAGTACAACAACAGCACTCCTACCCTTTTCAGACTGCATTAATAAAAACCGTAACAACAACTTACTGTCCTCGGCCCTCTTTATTGACCTCTCAAAGGCATTTGACATGGTGAATCATCAACTATTGTCGGATACACTTACATCTTTCTCATTTGATGCCCAAACAGTCAAGTGGTTTAAGTCCTACTTAGGAAATAGACAGCAAGCAGTCCTCTGGGACAATAAACTGTCCACTCGGCTCCCTATCTCTCTTGGTGTCCCACAAGGCTCCATTCTGCGACCTCTCCTGTTTATCATTTTCATTAATGATCTGAAAACATCCATTCCACAGGCCACCTGCATACAATACGCTGACGACTCGACATTAATATGTAGCGCCTCCTCGCCTGCGGAGCTTCAAGCCAAGACCCAAACAGTATTGAACTTAGTCGAAAAATTATTCCATCAATGCTGTCTCCTCCTTAACCCCAAAAAAAAAACTATTATTGTTCACTCCCACCCTAAAGTCCCCCACTATTAATTTTACAGTCACATCCAACAATGGTACTAAAATAGCTCCCGACATGACCACCAAACCTCTAGGTGTAACAATTAATAATAATCTTAACTTTGACACACATATTAACCTAACTATTAAATCAATTAATAGAAAACTTGGTTCCCTTTATAGACTTAAACCCTTTCTCACAGCTTCACCTAGGTCTACTATCGCCCAAACTCACCTACTCTCCACCCTTTTCTATGCCTTCCCAGTTTATACAAATCTCTCCAAAAGCAATATCAATAAATTGGCAACATCTTATAATAACATAGCAAGATTTGCCGCTGGATCCCCATTTAGAACCCATCGCTGCCAGAATCTCAAACTATTAGGATGGCTGGAATTGCAAAGTCAGCTTCTTATACAGCAACTTACAGTTATTCATAAAACTCTGCATCATCCCACAAATACTCCCATACTCTGTAACCTTATTAGCCCATACAAAAACCTAACAACCCTACGATCTGCCACTAGGGTACTAGTATCTACCTTAAAACCCAACAACAAGTCTGGGGATTTTTTTCTGTTGGTAACACTTGGAACAAGCTTCCAACTGAACTAACATCCCTTTCATCCACTCCACTGTTTAAAAAGCAACTAATAATCCTCCTAAATTCACAGTGGCTATGCCCTTGCATTAATCCAGACTGACAGTATTCACCTTTTCCATGACCACCTCTGTTGGCTATTATACCTACTCCTGTTGCTTTGTTTTTTTCTCTCTATTAATCTACTGAACAAATACACTTCCAATGGAACCAATATATATATATATATATATATATATATATATATATATATATATATATATTCATATATAACAAACAAAAAAAACACCACCTAAACTGTTTTTTGTATTGGATATGTTTCACAAAATGTTTTGTAGTTATGTATAACCATCAATAATGTGTATATTGTTAGTATATAATCACTTTGTAATTTTTTGCAATGTCTTGGAGCTTTTCTCCCCAGGCCTCTGCTGAAAATGGACATATATGCAGTCGGACTATCCCGGTCAACATATGTACAATAAAACAAATAAAAATAAATATTGTGGTGGTCTTTCTACTTTTTTAACTTAACAGATTGTTTATTCAAACTAGTTTTGACTGTTAATATTGGCTGTCTAGGTATACTGTGTGTATATATATATATATATATATATATATATATATATAGTTTTGACTGTTAATATTGGCTGTCTAGGTATACTGTGTGTATGTGTGTGTGTATATGTATATATATATATATATATATATATCGCATATAGTTGTTTAAGTGTATATTTGTATTTTGCATTTTTCTTTCTTTAAAAATATTATCTGTAAATTTTGAGTTTTAATATTTTACTTGTTACACTGTTTATTTAGTTTATTTAGCAAGGAATTATCATATCTGTATTTTATTGACTAGAAGTATGCAGTCATGTATAAAACTGTACAATTTGTTGCACCACTCACACCAGCTGTTACCATCAGTGATTTACACAAATAGCAATTTCAAATGTAATGATCTGTAACTTGACTATTTAGGATATGCCAATAGCATATGCATTGATGACTGACTGCTATTTCTTCTTTTTATAGTGTGTACTTTATCTTTAGAAAGAACATCCAGCTAATGAAATTGGTTTGTCCAGATTTTGCATTTATGTTTCTTGACTGATGTGTAATACTGAATGACCAGGATGGTGCCATAGCTGTCACCTTGGACCCATTGCTGAAAGCAAAACATTGTTTTTCACAAAAGTTAAAAAGAAGATGAGGAGTAAGTCACAGAGTGAAAGTTCTTGCCAGTCCCAAATAATATAGTTTTGCAATTGGGTGTAAAGTCTATCTTAATGATGACCAACCTGATGTGTTTCTGGGCTTCAGACAGGATTTGTAATTTAGTACTTCAGATATCTGGTGGTCATGCTGCATGAAATATCTGAAGCTGGAGTGAGATATTTTAACCTAAGATTCGAATATTTTTGTACTAGGAAAATCTTTTAACTGTTCCTTGAAACACTTTAAAATGTTTTTGTATAAACCATGTTTTTGTCTTGTAACTATTTAGTAACTATTTGGGCCGGTTATCATACACATTTACTACTTATACCCATTACAGTGTTTTTTATCCTGGTAAAGCTAAAGGGTATAATGATTAACATAGATGACTCACAAATGTGTTCCTTTAGGTTCATAGGTACTTACTAGGCTATTGATCTATGAGGATCTTTTGAAGTTTTAAGTTTTAAGTACAAACAACCCAGAGATGTGCAGAACATTTACGTTACCCCCATTCATGTAGGGTAAGGGTGATAAACCATGGGTGAATTTGCATTTACCCATACATTCATCCTGGTTACATTTGAATAGTGTATGAGAACTATTTTGCTTTATGTGGAAAGGATTCCAAAAAAACTGAAATTCTCTGTGGTACATCTCTGTCCCTTCAACATATTTGAATTGTGTTGCAAAAGAGACTGATCTCTTAAATGGGTGATTATGCCTCCAATGGACTTGAAAATGTGCAGTAGATCTAATGAATAAATGCACAGAGTAGTAGAAAGTAAGATGGGAGATGAGCAGCTCAGATGCATATCAGTATGTAGCACAACTAACCCAATGTTTGCAGTGAGCAAGATAGTTAAAATAAGCTGGAGATGAGAAAAGAGTCCAACTGGACATTCTTTGACTTGGAGAAAACGTATGACAACGTCTCAATAAAGCTGATTTGGGCAAAACTGTGAGGGTTCAAAGTCCAAGAAAGATTGCTAGAATTAGTGCAGACTATATACAAGGACCACATGACACAAGTATGAACAGTATTTGGACTCCCAGAGGGGTCTCAGTGGGAGTGGGTGTGCATTAGGGTTCAACTCTGAGCTCACTGCTGTTCATACTGGAGATGGACTACATTAGCAAACAGCTTGTAGGAGACAGATCAATAAAGTTTCTTTTTTCATCCAGACCCCATTTTTCTCTCTCAAAGTATTCCAACCCACCCAATAAGCCCATCCACATTCTGTCTGATGACTCAACTTATAGGTTATACACTTACACACCATGGAAGCATTGGTCGGGTGTTGGGAGTCCTGCTGTCATCCATGAGGCCTTGGGATTTTTGCTGGCCTATGTCCCTCTCCTATGTGCATAACACTAGCTACAGAAAACTATAGCATGCCCTGACCCTGGGCCCTAAGGGGTGTGCACTGACCATCTATCCCATCCCTCTAGTCTGGCATCCAGCTTCCCTGGGATCTAGCCTCCATCAGCACTCAAGTTCAATTGGTGGTATGTTATGCAACCATATACAATATATTTAAGCTCCACTCAGGCAGTTGCCATCAGTTAGACATCTGAATCACATGAAACCTCTAATAGCATTTTGTGCAGAATGACTTCCCACAAGATTGCCTAGTTGGTAGATGAACACATTGACATGTACAAAGAATAGGAGATACAATTCCTAGTCAGTCAGGCAGCAAGCCACATATAATGGTATGCACCGTTGCATGTTTTCAGTGATGAGGCATTTTACATTGCAGCCACCCAAGGTGACCATCATCAGAAACCCCAGACCATGGTTGAGATGGCACACACACAGAACCTCTGATTTACAGGTAAAACAACCTCTGCTGAATATGTGTTTAGATGCCTAAAGGGATGCTTCCACTGCTTGGATACATCTGATGATACACTGAAGTACATACAATTGGATATATATTGCGTTAACCATATTATATGATAAAACAGTAAAAAAACAGATACAACATGGGAACACCTGTGTACTACTTCAGAGACATGTTGCAGCAGCAGATGAAGAGCTGGGCAGGAGTTAATTGTAGGAACAAGTTGCAGCTGCACCCTATGCAAGGCAGAGGAAGACACAATACATTATGGCTCTAGAAAAGAGGCAGTGTCTGATTCACAAATAAGGGCCATGATACAGGCAATACAGAATAAAGTTACTCATGCATTATTACAACCAGATTATGCATTACAGTGCATTTAGTAGCCATGCTGTGTTTTAGACATTATATTACCCGTGCAAGCTAGAAGGTGGGCAGGACACCATCATTATCATTTGCACAAGTTGGAGTGAGGCAGAGTGACAAGTAACCACAAACTATGGATAAGGATAATGGGAGTTCAGTACGGTGCCTGCTCTGGATGATAGTAGATTAGTGGAGTTATGTTTAGTGGCATCCTTACCAAGCCTCACCCTCTGTATGTGCAGTCATGCCATGACCTATGTACAGAAGCCATTTTGTCTCCTGTAATGTATCTTTCATTCTATGTGTATAGGCCTCATTGTGGCTTTCCAACTAGTGAATAATTTGCCATGCCATTGTGCTTTGTTCCCTGCCACAGCGAGTCTCACCCAGCTGGCCATTTGCCTGTCATGCCAGTCTACTATGTTATTTCACTCCCATCTAGTGGTTCTTTCTTTTTCCTGATGCTGTCATCCACTGTGGTGCTCAGTATAGTGCAGAGCTAAGTAATTATATGACATTCCAAGACATGTTAGTAGGAGTCCCAAGAACTGTTAGCATGAATGACTGGAAATGCGGACTTATGTATAGTAAGTCTGAGACTGAAATTTCTAGGAATATTTGTGTGTGTGTATGTGTACGTATTTATATATATATATATATATATATATATATATATATATATATATACACACACACACACGTGTGTGTGTGTATATGTGTGTGTGTTTATAATATATATAGATATATATATAGATATAGATAGATAAGTAGATATATAAATATATGTGCGTGTATGTGTGTATGTGTGCATGGGGTGGGGTGGCTTGCAAAAAAACAAGAACAATGATGCTTGAAATTTGCTGTTCTCTGTTTTCAGACTGCTATTTTTTTATAACTTTTGTAACTCATAGTTACGGTCTCAGAATTATAATACAGTACCTACCACAGAGATATCCTGTTTTCCTTCATTACTCCTTTATCAAAGAATCCTGTATTCCTTCATTATGCCTACACCAAAGTTCAGTCTTCTCTCTAACAAATTTTTATTCCTGGCTTGTATGTCTTAAATAACATGGCAACAGCAATTTTTATTTTTATAGGTTCATATATTGCTATTAAGCTAACTACCCTTGTAGGCCATTTTAAGCCTAGCCAGTTACCCCATGTGAGAATCAAACCTTGCACCTTGTGTCTGTATGGTAAGCAACTTAACCATTTTATCAACCTCTCTATATGCAAAAATTGGTTTAGTAACATGATGATTACACTGATGACTTATCATGATTGTCTCTGAATTAATGCCATAATGCATCACACTATCACACCCAAGTAACACTAGAATGCTTGTCCTTTGCCATCCCAGGGCTAATGGGACATGTGCAGATCATGCTACCATGCAGAGCCTAAGAAGCTTCCCTCAGAGCAGCTTTGCCTAATGATAAATGTCACGTGAAGTCCAAAGACGTGGCCATGCACACAGGGCTACCACTTTGCTTTTTATGAAGAAAAGTAAAGTGGATATGGCCTCGTCAGACAATGGTTTCAGTAGAGATCCTGCCTGGTGTGGCCAGTAGACCACAAGTGTTGTGTTTCTTCTGCATAGTGACCATCTAGAGCAACTACTGGGCCATTATCTATAAAGTAGATGCCTGGGAACAGCCTGCCAGGGTAGTGAGTAATGCTACTGACATCACCTGCTCTAGTGAGCTGTGCACACATTGCTATAGTAACCAGGGGTAGTGCTACCATGACCTGCTTCATTAGTGAGGAATATAAAGGAGGAATAATGTTTTATTGTAAGCAATGTATATATTTCTTCTTTGTTTCCTTCCCTTCTTTTAACAGGTTCACAGTGCAATTATTTCTCCCTGCTTTGCTTTACAGCCAACGTGGGGTAAGAGTGCAACAGAAAAGCCTGTCTTATGAAAGCTGAAAATCTCTCTTGGAGGCTAAATACATTTACTATGTCCATGACTGCACTGTGCAATTACAAAGCTGTCTGTAATGTACTTGCGGACTAATGTATTTTATTTTTTTTCTCTTTCTGTTGTTTTTCTCAGTGACAGGTACCTTGTTATGCAAGATTTGAAGTATCTGGTGATTGGTTGCCAGAGGGCAACAGGCCTGTCTCTCAGCGGGAGGGTGATGGTCACTCTTTGAAGCCTGATCCATATGGCTCACTAGGGCCCTCTGTGGACACCTCTCAAGAAGAGGGTGGAGGTTTCTTTTCTGATAATAGCCAGCAGGGGGGCCCCAAATTAACTGGTGCCAGCTGTGGTTATTGGTTGTGACTTGGGAGCACTGGCAATTGGGTAGCAACACCAGTACCATGGAGTGCTTCCTAGCACATCTATTAGACTCATGCAATCAGCAGGTCCTGACCATTAGGCCACTAGAGGCAGAACCTGCCCACTCAGTCAGTCATGGATGTGACTGATAATCTGGATTGGCTTTCATCTGGTTTGGCAGGTTTCCTGTACCGTACTCTATTCCTCTATCTTGATGTGCCTCCTCCCTTATATATCTTTTCACTATCCTGTTTGTGTTCCACATCTCCTTATCAACTGTTATCCTCCCTTTGTGTCTGCATCCCTTTGGTGTTGTTCCTATTCTTTATTTGTATGTCAGTATCCCTCCAGTGTTGCCCTCATCTGTCCTCATTATCTCACTTGGCTATGTTTTCATTCTGTGTTTGTTTTCATGTCTCTGCCTTTCTTACTTCCTCTATCCATCAAACATAAACTCATTCCTTCCCCATGTACTCTTCCTCTTCAGATATAGATAAAATGTGTGCCTGCTCCACTAAAAAGATATGCCTTTATCCCACCTATCATTACCCTTGTAGGTGTTTTCCCACTTATTTTCTGACCTTTCCTCCTCATTTATATGATCTGTGATGGCACTTTGTCATACTGGCTCTCTGCGGATAGCTCACAGTCCCCAAATTGTTACTATAAGGCACTTCAGTGAGCATGCATAACTTAGCCATGCTACCTTACTCTTCTTGTTACAGTGGTCAATGTGACTATTGACAATGGAGCCCCCATATGTCACAGGTCAGTAATGTGACTGCAGCCAATAGTACAGCTGCACTAATTTATTCTGCTGTCCTTTTATCAGCATACCATTGCTAAGCTGATTCTAATACACAGCTAACCAGCAGTAAAGGGTTATATCACAGTACAGAAGCCTTGCTATTCAGTGCTGTGCCATGGTGAAGTGAATGTTTCTTAATACCTCACATGGCCCAGCATATGTTTTTTTTTCTTAAAAAATTCACCAATAAACAGTACCTACAATTGTAGTATTCTGCCTGAACATCATTAACAAAATAACTTTTCCAGTCATGTGATATACAGACCTTTTTAATGCCATATGCATGTCTTAGGTTCATTGGTATATATTAGATTAATGACAACCAGGGCCTTTATAAGCCTAGCAGTGCAACTCAAATCACACAAGTCCCCATGTAATGGAGGCATCTATTTGGAGGGATATGTTAGGAGGTTGATAAAGGTTTAGTGAGGTGGTTTGTTAGGGAATATTTACTGTTGGCCTCTGTCTATCAGAGATATGGGGGCCAGACCAGGGGTGAATTTTCGATTTTCCATCCAATGGTCAAGGTTTACTGTGAAAAGGGTTAGGGATGGACTCTGACTTACATGGATGGGGAGCCTATTCTAGAGTATGGGCTCCTCTGAGATGCACAACTATCTTGTCAGCATATTGCAATAGGTCACAAGCAAAGTTTGAATCCTTGAATATAGTTTTTCTGGTGATATTCATTTTACAGATGTGCAAACCTCCATCCAGGGCTGGATTGAGAATGCCTTATATGCCAGGCATAGATCGCCTCTCAGTAATCTGTAGAAGATTAAGTGTAGCGATATGGATTTTAGGTGATTTGAATAGATCATTGTGTTAATACCCTGGATTCTCTTGTTGAAGAATCTCAGTGGGTCTTTGTCTCATCAGATACATTGTGAAGGGAGCATTATATTTAATGACAGGTCTGATAAGGGCCAAATAAAGTGGTACTATAGTTTCCTTGGACCTAGATGCCATACTCTTACTTATAAGTTGGGCGATATAGAATGATTTTCTTACTGCCTTGGTTACATATTGGTTAAATGCCAGATTATTGTCTACATATGTTCCCAGATCCCTAACTACTGGGTCAGCTCTTAGTGATCTCTTATCGAAGGAATAATTAATCTGGGTGGACGTAGGGATGTCTTATCAATGGAGTAATTAACCTGGATAGACCTTTTCCCAAAAGACACTGTAATACACTTTTTGGCATTGAGTTTTAATCTGTGGCTTTGGCGCCAATCATATGTCTGTGTTAGACCCTCTTGCAGGATGTTAGGGGGAATCTATGACGGCTCTCAATTTGTAGTTGACTGCAAACTTCATTAGCCTGAGTCCCTTGACATTAGCCATGACCTCCGAGAAGCAGATGCCCAACAGGAGAGGCCCAGCAATGAACCATGAGGTACTCTGCTGCCATCTGGTCTCTTGGTGGAGATGGTCTCACCAATCCTGACTTTCTGGGTCCTATCTATGAGCCAGTTGGCAATCAAACAAGCTATGCAGGGATTTATTCTTAGTTTGATGAGTTTGTCACCGATACTTGCGTAGGTATTGTATCACACACCTTAGCCAGGTCTAGATAGACTGTATGCACTGTTTCTCCACATCCATTGCTTTGGCAACCCTCTGAATGAAATCTACCAGGGTAAGTAGGCATGATCTTCCTTTGACAAAACCAAACTGGGTTGGGCCCCGTCTCTGTAAGTTGCTTAAGTTTCTGTTGATCATTTCTATGGCACTTCATTCCATGCTTTTACTTATTAGACTAATGGGTTTGTAGTTTCCTGTGTCAGTTTATGTTCCACCCTTGTGAAAAAGGATAACCATTGTGATCCTCCATTCATGTGGTACGTAGTCTGTTTTAAGGCTATAGATGAAAAGTGACTCAAGTTGTCTTGGTAGTCCAAGTTTCAAGCTATTTAATAGGCAATGTAGGATATTGTCTAGGCCCAGTGTTAGGCAGTGTTTTTATCCTTAGTGAGTGCTGCCATGACCTCCTCCCTGCTAAAAGTTGTGGGGGAGGTTATCCTAGTAGGGATTTCATGAGGGGAGGCAGGGGGAATGGAGGTGAGGTTAGAGCTGAATTTGTCAGGCAGCAGATTCGCTAGGTTCTGTGAGGGTGGCATCATTTATTACTAGTTCAGCACGCTTGTGCTGTGTGTTACATTTAAAGCTTTGGACATAGCTATCGAAGGCTTTGTGGCTGTCTTTCACCTGTGTGGCTTATCTTGACCTTGTAACGGGTCTTGTTGCATTTAGTTAGCACTTAATTTTCTGTTTAGTTTAATTAGTGATGGTCATTATGAGAGTTGCTGTTTCTTATTTTGGCCATGACTTTTTTCCTTTTGTTATATACCCTGTTTAGGTTAGGATTCCACCAGTACGGTTTGTTTTTGGAGTTTGTCTTGAGCTTATTTCTAGTAGCTACAGCAGCTTCTATGCAGCCATTTACATCTTTGAGCTATTCCTGATCTGAACAAAATTATATATGTAATAAGTTACCATATAATGAGGAATCAAGCATTATCAAGGAAACACTGGACAGCCACAGTGGATCAGCATTAATGTAACTAGACAGATCAGTAGGCCAGTATCTGTGTGCTACAGATATGTGATGATATTATAATGTGATGTTTCATTTTGCTTAATGTACTTCATGGTGGAAAAGGATACTGATTATTTTTTTGTTCACTTTTTGTTCCCCAGTTCCCTGTTGACTAGCTAACCTTCCCTCACATTTGGCCCATTCATTCCCCTGGGATCAAGAGTTCTGTGGCGCATTTGTTCTTCTTAGAGTTGAGGATTGGGTGGGTGTCACAACCCTACTCACGGAATTTGGGATTTTTTAGCTTGTTCCAATAAACTTTTTTTTTTAATTTCTCCAAGTCGTTTGGGTTTCTAATACCATGACCCCATGGGTCAGTGGACCCCATTCCTAAGTCAAAGTATGATTAAAGTTCATGAAATTAGTGTGGTTTCAATCTTTGATGTTAGCCAGAAGTGCTCTTTGCAGCACCCGCAATGTGCCCACTAATAACTCCTCCTGCAATTTATACCGAGTTACCTGTATCAGTAACATGATCAAGTACAACTGTAAATTCTTTTTTATAAGACCCTTTGCTCCTATTACTGTTGAAACTGTCTGGGTATCCTTCTTTCAGTTTGCCCTCATTTCTACCTGCAAATCCTGATATTTTATGACTTTGTGAATCTCTCTGTATGTAAGACACTGTAGTTACTGGGTGTAGTGATTTCAATGATCAATGTTACTTTTGTCTTCTTTTCATGGACTACTGTAGCTGGTTTTCTCGCATCTATTTTTTGAACTGTTGGTAATGGGTGATCCCATGTGATATAAACTTCATCATTTTCTATGACGCTTTGTGGCTCATGTTTCCAGTGTTTTTCAGCTACTTCAATATTATAATGTTTGCACAATTCCCAATGCAACAGTTTTGTTACATTATTATGCTTTTCATATACAGTCCTTCTGTCATTAGTATATCACAACCAGCAACAAGATGTGCTACTGTTTCTAATTCTTTTCACAAAACCTACATTTATCTGTTTCTCCCACATGTTCAATGGACTTTGTAAACCAACATGTATGTAGTCCACTATCTTGGGCCACCAATATTAACCTTTCTTCTTTTGATTTAAATTCACCTCTCCTTAACCATTCCTGTGTTTGATCCTGATCAACATGAGGTTGTTTCAAGAGTTTTCTGTATGCATTTCCACATTACTTGCCTTCTCATCTGATCCTTCATCTTATAGTCTTTGTTTTGTTTTTTGGCACATTCAGTTGCTGCTTGATTTTTATCTACTTCTGGTTTGACTTCCATTCGCACCTGACGCCGATATGCTTCTGCTAAGCTAGGCAGGGAAGTCATTTTAGAATTTTTTCCTTATGATTCAAAACTGTCACTACATTTTAGGTCTTGCAAAGTCAGCAGATATGTTTGCAGTCCCACGACTGCAGATCTATACATGTAATCTCTCCATGCATACTGCAGTATCCAAAGGGATGATGTGGAATGAGCCTACATGAGGATGTGGCTATCTCTTCTGTGAGAGATGTCCCACTGATATGCCTCTAGGATTCTCCAGTCATCCCATGAAATTTTACTATACAGACCACTCTCTGGATGCATTTCCCTTCCAACAGAGAGAGGTGAGCAGGCTCTGTCTTGTCATCTCTCTCTCACTGTCTATTTCTAGCCAGCTGTTTTAGTATCCAAGCCACTAACTGAATTTGGGTTGTCTGGGTTATAATCAGGGCTTTAGCCCTCATTGCCAATGGAGTTGACAGAAGAAGGTGTTGTTTCTACTAGAAAGCTTGTGAGCTTTGCGTTGAATTAGTGATCTACAGATGCAAATTCCTAGTAAATGGATAAAATGGAAAATGTGACTGTAGATGAGCTGGAATTCCTAATAAACAACAAAACTGAGATTGCAACTCTAGATGAGAGAATACTTTTTCATCTGACAGGATTGTCAGGGAAAATTAATTTTTAATCAGTTCCCCAGATACAATTATGTGGCCAGGTTTAACAATGACTTCATTTTAATAATGATGTACACAAAAAAGTGACATGAGAAAAGTTAGAGGATGGCAAGAAAGCAATAACAAGGGGAAGAAAATGTGAAAACATATTCAGATGGCAGGAACAATTGACGAAGAGGACAGACTTGCATAGGTGACTACAGATGAGACACCTCCACAAGCTGAACATGGGTTACTTTTGCAGAGATCTTTGCTAAAATGAATGGTAGGGGAATAGTGTTAAACTAACAGAACAGTGTATGACTTTTAGCAGGGCATAATGCGCAGATGGATGTGCTTTGTGTAAACGTAGCCTTGACATTTTCAGAAAGGACAGTAAATTGATGTAGTAAATGAAATGAGCAAGAACAAATGTGAAGAGAAGGAATATTACTTTAATGTTACAAATCTCAAAATCTAGAAAAGAAGCTGATGTTAAAGGAGTAATTAGTAGGGCATATAAATATTGCATGATGACTTAGGAATCAATCAGTGGAGGTGAGAAAAGATTGGGAAGAGAGATTGGAAAGGCAACATAACAATGAGAGAACATCTACATGGCTCCCAAGTATGCAGCAAAGTACAGAAAGTTTACAAGTTTTGCTTGGAAATGTTTGCATAGGCACTTTTATACTCCCAAGTAGACTTAAGAGAATTTTCCTCACGTAGACCTGAATTGCTGGAGATGAGAAAGAAAGATATAACTGGAAATTTTTGGGAGTACAATGAGTTCACAGATTAAAAAAATTCCCTACAGAATATTTTGTCTGCAGTGTTGGGGGAGTACATGACTGTAATGAAATAAATTAGTCTTTTGGGTTGGAATAAAGAATCTGAATTGCCTAGACATAGTAAGGCCTCACTAGATTTAATGATATTGTCCCCCCACTAAAAAAAAAACAGTAACTAGAAAATACAAATTGCAGTCTAAACCACCTGTGATTGAAGTACTGAATATTGTAAAAGAGATAAAAGAAATGAAGGTGGGATCTTTACAGGGAGGAAGGAGCAAATTGCATAGAAGTAAATGTAATTTGTGAACAATACATGCAGAATAATATTCAGGAGGAAGAGTGTGGTTTAGGGGGAATGTAGGAATTGAGCAATTTATGTAATGTTGGAGTGAATGACAATTGTTAAAAAGTAAAATATATATGCTAAAAAGAAGTAAAACATATATGTAATGCATAATGCATGCACATGAACAGTGTTAATATGGTTTGTATTCCTTCTTTAGTAATCTATGTACATATATGTCTTAACTGTTAATTAAAAAAGGTGTTTAAAAAATAACCAAGCGATTTAGACTGCAGTTAAGGGAGACATAAGACCTGTGTCATAAGTCAAAGTTCATAACAATAACGCATTTTAGCGCAGTTGTAGCAGCCAAACAATACAGATGACTCTTCTAATGAGAAAAAGCATGAATGTGAAGATACAGTGCACCCTCTTTTTAATGGCCTTTGTAAGGTCACAACGTGGTGCCACTACCCAGTTCAGGACAGCATACAAGGTGTGGGATATCTGGGCTTACGTAAGGAGTCCAGGCCTTGAATGTGAGTGAATATAAAGCCTACGATCTGAGTCTAATGAAGCTAGAAAGTTGCCAACATCGACATCAAGGTAATTAACAACCTGTGACACACCACACTGTAAAGCAACAGTGACTTACAAAAACATTGCATGTGTCATACTATTTAAGTGTCATTTAAAAACACAGACTGAGTCACCCACAAACATTTCAATACCTATTCATATGTAATCCTCATTTTTTACTATATTAATGGTGTCTGGTAGTTGGCAGTCAGATATAAATTCATAAAAAATGAACATATTATATAATTTTTGTAAATCCCTTAATGGCATTGTTCATTTACATGTCATGATAACTGGAGCATTTGAAGTCACTTCTTATTGGAAAATGCATGTACTTCTGCTGTATGTAGCACTGAGGAAAACAGTAAAACATGTGCAGCTGAATTGCAACAAAAAAAAATGAGCATCCTTTCCATATTCCTTATATCTTACATATCATTTTGACTGCACCTGCATGTGGGCAGCAAACGTGTATTGCACTTCTGCAAATCCAGTATCACATAGACTGTAGTGACTGATAATGAACGCACTCAACAGAAGTGTTAGTTCTTGGTGCATTTTTGGCATTCCCAGTAACACACTTAGAGCTATGACTATGTTTGGGGGCATGCAACAAAGCTCAGTGGTACTCAGGTGGTATACATTCTTCATTCCCAGTATCATATGTGTACCCATAACTGTTCTTATGAATAGGCAACAGAAGCACAATGTGTGGCAGGGATTCTTTTTCAGTAATCTGTGTGCTCAACATGTTTTTGAGACCATACTTGAGGAATATATAGTAGTGCAAACAGGAATGTAACAATGCAGTACTATCAGGAAGAGGTACAGTGCAGCAGCACATTACTATGAGCTAAGTTTCATGGTGTGCAATGTAAGCACACATCACTATGAGTTATACTTTAGGTAGTGCAGTGTAACAACATACTAGTATGACAAACTTTAGGGGGTACAGTGCAATAACACATTTCTATGAGCTAATCTTCAGGGGTGCAGCATAACACAGTACTATGAGTTAGGCTACAGCAGGTACAATGCAGGAACACATTACTATGATCTATCCTCCAGGGGATGCAGTGTAACAATATATTACTCTGAGCTAAGCTTCAGAGTTTAAAGTGTGGGAACACATCATTATGAGCGCAGCTTCAGGGATGCAAAACATCAACACATTACCTCAAGCTAAGCTTTAGTGGATGCAGTACAACAGCATATTACTATGATATAAGTTTCAGGTGATGAATTGCAATAACACATTACTATGGGATAAGCTTTGGGGATGCAGTGAAGCAACACATTACAATCAGCTAAGCTTCTGGGGGTATAGTATAGCAACATGTTACTATGAGTTAGGTCTCATGTGGTATATATACACACACACACATTGCTATAAACTTATACAAGGCTTATATCACTTGACACCCTATGCCATAATATCTGAGGACAGTCTTGCTTTTCCTGGCTTCCAGTGTGTACAGGCCCTCCACCTGCAGTGTTGGGCCTTATAACACCCCTGGGCAGGCATTAATTAGACATTAACATACACCCTGGAGGGCATTATTGCTTGCTTAGTGTTTACTCAGTGCTGCATTAAAGTTTGTGAAATGGCTAGCTGCCCATGATAGATGTATGGACTTTCCTTCGCACTTCCTTACAGAAGTTAAATTTCTACCGTGCATGGTGACTATGCACTTTCTTTTTTTGTTATTGAAACTGTTCCCATTTTCAGGATTATATCAGGCTCCAACCCATCCTGAGGCATATTTTTCCCTTGACTTTTCTTTTTGACAGTAAGGCACTGCCAACAGGAGAGCTTCTTGCTACAGGATATCCCCCACAACAGTCTTATCTCACTTTGCTACTGTTACATAGATACAGCTATTTTTTTTCTATTTTGAAAATCAAAATAGCTGTCACCAAACATGCATGTGGGGATTTTTTTATGTGTAATGCATTTGGATGTTTATGTCCATTATGATTTTACAATAATAGTAACACCTTATTATCAGTGCGCATTTCCTGCATAAATTTGCATATTTAGTAAACTCACTAATACTGTTTAACCATTTTGGTGCTCAAGTCAAAATAGTACTTAAAATCCAGGTCAGTGTATACACCAGTATGCAAAGTTTGTGCCATATTAAATGTCTGACATGGTCTCCCAGTATGTGCATTACTGGCACTGCATCAAGGTGAATTCTGTATTGGTTAGTGCAATTCTTCATGCATCATGTAGTGAGGTTGTGCATTTGTTAAACACACAGCTTATGACATGTGCCTCGACATGAAGTATAAGGATGCATACGCCTTCACCCACAGAATGTCAGTTATTCAGTGTACAAGGAAGTTTTCCATTACCAGCTTTCAGTAGGTGAAGCACAATGCAGACTCCTTAATTACATCACTTTGCAAATCATACATTCATGAAAGTCTTTGTACAGGCAGAGGTGCAAAGGATGGCAGAATATAAACCATAGTTGATAAAGATCTTTGATTATAGAGTATATAGCTTGAATATTGCAAATGTACACACACACACACACACAAACACGTGCATGCACACAGAATATGCATAGAAAATATGCATACATGGCCATATTGCATGGGCAAAAAATAACCAGTAAACATGACAATAACAACATTGTATTGGTAACTATTATTTCAAAATGCATTACATGCATGAATGATACCCATTTTAACAAAATGGAATGCTTGGAGGTAACATGGATTTTCTGGATATATGAACAGGTAATTTCAGTTTGCATAAACAGCAAAGGGCATTGCAGTTCTGATTAAACATATCTATGTAATGTAATATATATATATATATATATATATATATATATATCTATCTATATATATATATATCTATATATATATATATATATAATATTAATATAAACAAAAACAACAGGAATATAAATTAGATCTATGTGGTCCACTCAGCGTGGTATACACTGTGGTGCTAATGGTCCATACATATGAAATGGCATGAATCATTATTTCCATTGCTGTGTTGTAACTGAACATGCCTGCATACTCGGAATCTATTTAAATTTCATTAATTTATTGCTTCACTATAGAAATAACATGATATGGTAATGGACTAATGTTGCATTGGTAAAATTAATTTTGGGAATAGTATTTTGGCTGCAGCTGTTGTGACATGTTTGTATATTTGGGGATTCAGGTACAAAAGCTGGCTTACCGTTTATCCAGGAATTTATTCAGTAAAACACACAAAAGGTGTAGTCACATAAAAATCCAAAAGCTATAAACAGTATTGCAAGTGCTTTCGTCACTGGTGAATCAAACTTTTTCAAGGAAGATAGAAAACTGTTATTGAGCTCTTTAAACAAACAGCTCCACCCCCAATTAACATTGAACCAATAGACTAAAACCATATAATGAATATTCATAAAGTTCATAAATATTCAACAGTCACAGTACAATTCAACCACAGAACCCATGTCATGACAAAAAAATGCACTAGAATGTACAGCAAATAATGCACCAATCCCCAAAAATCATGCCCTTGTCAAAATAGTATAGGTAAAAATGCTATTAATAAACATATACATATGCACATATAAAATGTAAAGTTATATAAATACATGTAAAAAATATATATCAATGAATTTGTCTATTTAATACTTTTAACTTCAAGAAACAGGCAAAGGATAAAGCATCATTAATATCCAGCCAGTTTATTGCATTAGTTTTAATCTGCCATAGTGCCTTTTATTTCTCCAGTGGTAGGGTCCAGGGGTTACCCCTTGGGTCTATGTATAAAACATCAATTATCGTAAATTTAAAATCATGCCCCTCATACTCCTTACAGTATTTAGTGAGAGCATTTGTCTCTCAGCCTAACCTAATGTCCCTTAAATGCTCATATATCATACATCTTAATCTCCTTTCCATTTTCCTGATGTAGAAAGCGGGACAAACCATACATAGGGTCTTCCTTCTCAGTTCTATAGTAACCCCATTGATAACACAAGATGAGCCCAAAAGAATATGTGTGCAAGATGAACAAGCCCCACATTTCCTCATGTAACCAGTCATAGGTCCCCTCTTTCAAGATTCAAGGACATTTTTAAGCATCTTACCCCTTCTGTATATAACATTTGGTCTCTCACCCACCCATGTTTTTGTCATTTGGAGTTTGTGTTGCCTACTATGTTTTTTTACATGTTTGTATATTTGTCTTTATTATTCTATTCTTAACACTGTGATTCTGCTGAGTCAGAGTTGCATTTGCAGGCACAAAGGTAGAAAGTATTATTATGTATTTCTAAAGGGTATGGTAAGGGTGACTCTGAAGCCTGGTGCTTTTATGCATTGTCTGGAAGGGGAAAGTGAATATTATGAATGAGGAGAATGAGATTATCATGAATGTCCATGGAAGAGATGGTGTCCTTGTAGGTCAAAAGGCCAATAAAAACCTGAAAGAATAAAGATAGGTGGCAGTGGTGGTGGATTTAAGTATCCTAGGCCCCCACAGTAAACTGAGGATGGAGTACAACATGAGAATGAATATCATGATAGGCTGAGCATAGTGAAAGGCACTGGAACTACATTTCTTGGGGAAGTATCAGATCCTGCACTCCTGAAACATGCTCTGAATCACCGATGACCGCATGCTGATGAATATGGTCCACGAGACCTCCATATCTGACACTTCTGAAGGCAATGATTTTGGTACACTAAGGAAAGAAGATATTTGTTCCACATTTATTTCCTTATTAAGACCCATATGCAGTACAGACATGTTAATATGTCCAGTGCATCACAGGTATGCCTTGAATTGAGTCTGCCATCGGTGGCATGCTTGTGGTCATTTGTCATGTGACACCCTTGGCTCATAGGCCTCAGTATACACAGGTTTCATCTGGTTCATGCATTATGTGTAGTATTTATATTTGGGGGGCATGGCATCATTACCTGGTGTAACATGTTTTGTCATATTACTGTTGCATCAGCAGATCCACATCAGACATAGGAACATGCATCAGATATCTCACTCACAAACCCAGTAACTAGTAACTTCATCTTGGAGTTCAGTGTTTTTGCTGCCCACAGGGATAGTAATACAACTGCTCTTTATAATGGCAGTGCCTGCAAGTGTTTTGTTTTCTGAAATTTTAGTGAATCAGGATGTGGGTAGGAGTAGTATGTAGGACACTTCAGTTGGTCATGTGTAGTCTCACCATGCAAATGCCACACAGACACATACAGCAATAACAGCAAGGAAGGGAAGAAATAAAATGCCACCAAGTATCAGTATTAGAAGAATCATCAAAAATACTTAGAGAGTCTTGCTAAAAGCAATGCAGAGTAGTCATACACTATTGCAAATAATAAACTGAAAATATCAGCACAGGTAGAAAACTTAGAAGATATGCTAATAAACATAAAGTAAACTTACAAAATAAGCAATTTGTTGATGACGTAAAAAAGTTTTATAAAGGACTGGGAAACAAAGCAAAAGGAATAGAAACACCACCACCACAAAAAATTGTGGAACATAACAAAGATGCTGAATGGAAAGAAAAATTATATAAAAAAAAAAAAAAAAAAGTAATACTAATGTTGAGGATATAAATGGGCTGAAGTAATGGCCAGAGAAATTAAAACAAAATTAAGAAAACCTCCTAAATGGCTAATGCTATGTCCAGAAACTGTGCCTAACTTTTCGATAAAAGCATTAGTATCTTTACACAATGATTTAGCCCTAAGTAAGAATTACTTGTATGCGCATCCTGTAAAGATGCCAACCTGGTTAACAACAGGAAAATGATATTCATTCTTAAGAGTGAACCTGTGGGCCGTCTTATATACTCTAAATCAATAACTTGCCTTCTGATGATATATAAACAATATACTGGAATTGATGCAGACAAATTAGAAAAATATTAGTTATGGCAATAGAACAAAAGAATGAAACAAGTCCTATGGAACATAGGACCATTTGTCTCTAAATAGAACCCTAATAGAGAATTGTAAACAGGGGAAAAATCTAAGCCTGGCATGGATATATTACAAAAAAAAAAAAAATTCAACAACATTCCACATTCATAGATAAAAGAGTGCTTACAGTTCTATAAGATTCCTACATTGATTTATTACATTGCAGTAACCATGAAACTCTGGAAAACCACTTTGCAGTTAAGCTCCAAAGGGCAAAGTTTTATCCCATGGATAAAAATTCAAAGGGGATATTCCAGGGTGACTCTCTGTCACTGTTGCTGTTTTGTCTTGCCCTTAACCCATTAAGCTGCTTACTTAATATTAGGCCGTGGTTACAGTTTGGCTCCCAGAAAACAATTTTCTTTAAATACTTCTCATCTACTTTTTATGGATGACTTAAAACTGCATAGTACATCAGAGGAGGAGTTGAAAGCACTTCTGCAAGTGGTTAAAACTTTCTCAGATGATAAAGAATGTAATTTAGTCTTGATAATTATGCAAAAACGATGTTTAAAGCAGGAAAGCTACAGCACTAAGAAAATATCAGTCTGTTACATGAATGTGATATATAGGAACTTGAGCAGGAGGAGTATATAAATACTTGGGAACTGGTAAAGAATAAGCCATAAAACATGAACAAATGTGAATAAAACTCTGGAAGGAATACTTCAGAAGACCAAAGCTAATACTAAAAACTGCCTTGATATTTAGGAATAAATATGAGTGAATATGTTAGTTAGAATTATGGTTTGCAGGAAATGCTTTTCTGACTTTGGAATACACTGGCCAAAGTTTAAGTTGCTATGTTCAAGTCATATGTGGTTAGCCATAGCCCATTTCCCACTTTTACATCCAAGAAGAATAGTCCAAAAAGAAGTGACCCCAATATACAGCCCTAAAGGACACCAATGATAACCATTGTACCTTGACTTATTGTATCATTTTTTTTTTCAAAAAAAAAAAAATGATTAAAATTTGAATAAAGAAATGAATTTCATAAAATGTTCCATTTTTTGACAATGATAAAAAAAGAAAAAACAATAATTCTATGTCTAACTAACAACATAGCTATCTACAAATGACATTCACATAAATATCAAACAAATTATAGGTTTGTTCATATACAATCAATACTTTTCTAGCAAGTATCATGTTTCTTGACTAATTGTTTACCCATTCCATTATGTATGGACTGAAATGTATTGCTTTAATTTGTCATTTATTCAATTGTGTACAGTAGTACTGAAAGCCTTATAAGATTAGATAAATGGCATGCACTGTTAATTCTTCATTGGGTGCTGCTGTTATCTCTTGAATGAATACCATAAACTTAAAAAGACATTTGCATCTAACAATTCCAATATTTTCTTCCATGTTTACCAGAAGTAGACGCTCTGGCCCCTGCATTATTCTGGAGCTATATTATACTTAACTACCTAATTATTTTTTCCATGTCTACCAGAAGTAGACTGACTGTGTTATTTTGCATAAGCTCCATCGTGACTCTCTCCATGATTTTATAAAAAAAATGATGGTCATACAGAGAAGTTTAATGTTTTTTTATTCTGAAGTAATATCCAAATTTGTGAATCTGGACCACTGCGGCCTCTTGTCTTGTTTCAGGGATATGTCCACTTGATAATATTTTGTTCAACATGACTGACAGATATTTACTTCCTTTATTTTGTATAGAAAACCATCAGGAATGTTTCCTGGTATCATGGAATTTGAGTTTTAAATTTCACTTGTGGCAGCACTTACCATATCTGTAATTATAATATTAACCAGTAAACAGACCAACACTTGGTGAATTCTGCTTCTCGATGATATGAAAAGCAGACATCAAAGGATCAAAAAGTGACAACAACAGATCAGTTATGGTAGCAGTTATATTTAATATGTAATTATATATTTAATTAATAGTAATTATATAACGGGTAATACCTTGTCTCTGTAGCCCTGACAAATTTCCTTTCTTTCTGTGAAGTTTTGCACAACATATTTTTCTGTAGGTACATTTGCTGTGTCCTGTAACTCTATAATCATGTTTATTGACATGTTACTTCTACATGTGTTACCTTTCAGTTTTCTGATGTAATTAACACCTTATTGTGGGAGAAGAGGCTGGACTCTGCCCTTCTGAGCTGAGAATTTCTGGTTAAAGGTTTATAGTGCCTGAATATTTGAACTGTATCTTACTGAAATTGGTACACCTTGTTTGCTCTAGCATAGACTAGATCCAGGCCTGCTGAATCTAGCTTTGTTTATATGCTTGTTTGTTTGCTTGTTATTTCCCTGGAAGCTAATTCCACCTAATACGCGGCTTCTCAGCGCTTCTGTGGATCACTAGTGATATCTGCATTGCTTACAGTACTAGTTCCTTGTTTCACTTGAAAGAAAGTTACTGTTTGTCGTTTTTGCATTTAGTTACTTGTAACACATTGCACTCAAGTTACCTGGCACTTGCTCACTAAAGCAATTATATAAGTCAGCACTAAAAATTAAAAGCACTACACCCTCACTCCCCACTGGCCCTTGTTTTCAATTATTAAGGAATTCCCAATATTATTCTAGCATGTCCAAAGGTCAGTTGTCAATCTCCTCTCCGGTCCAGCTGGTGAATCTGGGAATCTTGAGGCAATGTTATAACTGCCTCATGTACACAGACAACCCTCTCCTCCTCCCACATAACACAAATACTTGAGAGATGCAGCTATTTAGCCAAACTGGAGGCTGAGCTCTCTCAACTCAGGACTGGCAAGACCAGACAGGAGGAGAAGGCAACTACACACACCACAAAACCAGCCTCACATAATGCTACCACACCACTGAATCAAACACATAAACACACAAAGACATACTCGGAGGCTCTGAGTAAAAAATTACCTAAACAGCAGAGGCCTCCAAAGCAGACACCCAAACAACTGCTACCTCAAGACACCCCACAAGCAACACATAAACCACAAAAGCAGTGTTCAAAGCAGTCACAGCCCTTAAGGCCAAATACAACACCAAACATACTTGTCATAGGTGACTCCATAGTCAGACACACTGACATCCCACTCACCAGGCTGAACAAGGAGAGGGTCACAGTAAGCTGCCTATCAGGCGCTAGAATCCGCCACATAACACAAGCACTCTGGTCACTCCACGGCAAGTACAAATATGACACAGTCATTGTCCATGCTGGTGTGAACGACCTGAGACGTACCTCCCTGGACTACATGAAAAGAGACAGAGAAGCTCTCTGATTATGTAGCCCAGGCAGGTATGACCCTGACCCTGAGCAGTATCCTTCCTTCACCAAGAATGATGCCACAATATAGAGACAAGATGATCAGCTTTAACAATTGGCTTAATGTCTGGTGTCATTCAAAGGGGATCCAGTGTCTGTCTGCCTGGGATGACATGCTTGACAAGCCACGCTGTTTCGCAAGGGACGGCTTGCACCTGTCACCCCCTGGGATTCCGGATTTTGGCTAAGGCTCTTGCCACCCCCATAGTGCCTTTTTTAGGCAAGGCTCAAATTCTAAACCTACCATCGTAGAAAACAAAAATGGGAAGAAACTGAGGGTAATGCTGCTCAATGCCAGAAGTCTAAATCTCAAAATGCACGCACCCGAGGCCCTTCTCAGTATGGAGAACATCGATGTCTGTGCTGTAACTGAAACCTAGTTCAAGGCTCCTGAGAGCACCCCGGCACTATTAGGTTTTACCTCATATCATGCCCGCCCCAAAACCCGGACCACACCACAAAAGAGGGGTGTATCCATATTCATAAAGGATACCCACACCTCCAGGTTGGTGGCAACGCACGAAGCTCGGAAACCATCCAGGTGCAACTAACCATAGGCAAACTGCTCTACAAATTGTAGCATGCTACAGGCCACCCTCTCAAACTCAGGAACCCCACACAGCCTTCCTGAAGACACTGGAGGGTATAAATATATCTCCAAACACCATCATATTGGGTGACTTCAACTACCCGAATATAGACTGGGAACATTACTCAAGCCCTAACTTTCTAGCCCAACGGTTCCTGAAGTTCATAAATTCAAATGCCATGGAACAGCTAGTCACTGTTCCCACGAGAGGAGAAAATATACTAGATCTCATTATCACAAACATGGGGACAAAATGCTCCACACCGAAGTATATCCCTCATTGGTGAGATCTGATCATAAACTAATCTCACTGGAAATCCACATCCCGGCCCCACCCCAAAGACAAAAGACCACAGTGAAGAACTTCTCTAAAGCAAACTTCACACTACTCAAGACTGGTGTGGTATCCTTCAAGGCCCCTGAGCCAGTGGAAACCACAACCAAAGCTGCAGAAGCCCTTACAAATGCCTTCTATGAACACCTCCAGGACTGCATGGATCAGGCAATCCCAAATAAAACCAAGACTCTTTCCACAAAGGGCAAATGTCCAGTCTGGTGGACCCCAGCCATTAACAAACTTTACAATAAGAGGAGAAAGCTATTACATGATAGAACAAAATCCAGAAAAGGGAAGTCACCCCTGATCATTATTAGTAAAAAAATATGAGCACTCATAAAATCAACTAAGGCCAATTTTGAGAGAAAAATTGCCATGGATTCAAAGGACAATCATAAGGCCTTTTTCAGCTATGTTAGGAACCTGGGTGGAAACTCCCAGATATGCTCAGAATTAGTCCAAAATGATACAAAAATCACTGAACCCACAGACATTGCCAACATACTGGCAGACAGGTTCAGTGCAAACTTCACCCCCCTCCCCCAAAGGAGAGATAACTATCCCAGCAGAGTGTAGCCTCCCAGACATCTCAAATGCGCAGGTGAAAGCTTCTCTCTCTAAAGCTAAAAACACAGCATCAATGGGACCGGATGGTGTCCCCGGCTGTGTGCTACACGAGCTAAATGAGGAATTAAACCCGCACATAAGGCAGCTGTTTAATCTCAGCCTTACCACAGGATACGTGCCCAAGGAGTGGCGTACGGCAACTGTGGTCCCACTCCACAAAGGCGGTGCCTCTATGGACCCTGGTAATTACCGCCCCATAAGCTTAACAAGTCTAGTCTGCAAAGCTATGGAGAGGATCATAATGGAGCTCATAAACAAAGATATAGGGGACTTGCAGACATTGGACCCAACCCAGTTTGGCTTAGTCAAGGGCAGATCACGCCTTTTGAACTTGGTCGACTTCTTCGAAACAGTCACCAAGGCCATTGATGAGGGAAAGGCAGTCCATACAGCCTACCTTGACCTTGCAAAGGCCTTCGACACAATACCCCACTTGGGTATTGTAGAAAAACTTACCAGCTTAAATGTAAACCCATATGTCACAAGATGGGTTGCAAACTGGCTTAAGGACAGAACCCACAGGGTTAGAGGACAGAACCCACAGGGTTAGAGTTGCTGGCGCTATGTCAGACTCCAAGCCGGTCACAAGTGGTGTCCCACAGGGCTCGGTCCTTGGCCCCCTATTGTTCGGCATCTACTTCTCAGAAGTACAGGCCAACATGGGAGGACTTTGGCTGACAAAGTTTGCAGACGACTGCAAACTGGGCGCCATAGTGGAAAGTGCATCGGACACGGATATCCTTCAGAAGGGACTCACGGAAACAGATAGCTGGTGCCAGAGCCATGGCCTGAAGTTAAATGCCAAAAAATGTATAGTCATACCCTTCGGGAAAAACAAGGTAACCCCAAGTTACCATATAGGTGGCAATCCACTAAGCACAGAAGAGGTTATCAGGGACCTGGGGACCCAGGTTGACAGTGGCCTTTCTTTTGACACTCAGGTTGCTAAAGGGGTTAGAAAGACCTTCTACATTGCCCACCTGATCATGAAGGGATTCACATCCAGATCTAGTGAGGTCATTGTTCCCCTGTACTCTTCACTTATCAGACCAATGATCGAGTACAATGCCCCATTCGGGATGTATCTCACCCGACATCTGCAGCAATTGGAGAGACCCCAAAAGTTCCTCACCAAAAGGATAAAGGGACTCCAAAATCTGTCATATGCTGCTAGATTGAAGAAACTCCAGCACTATTCAGTTGCATACCATCTGCTCAGAGGTGACATGTGCCTGACATACAAGGCCATGTCCAACCCGGAATTAATGGACATGCTCCACCTCAAAAAATCCAAATCCACCAAAACCACTAGAGCAAGCGACTTAAACCTTAGCACGGATATAAATAGGACGTGCTGGAGGGATAGATTTATCACTCAGAGACTCCCTATGCTGTGGAATAAAATCCCGATCCATGTGAGGCAGAGCACCTCGCTGGCTCTGTTCAAGAGAAATCTTGACCTGTGGATGGGAGATCGTAGGTTTATCCCAGGAATCATCTCTGTGTCACTGCTGGACAGAGGCACAACAAACTAATGGGCACAGTATTTTTTCATATAAGGGGTGGCGTAAGCCACAAAAATTTGGGCTAGGCTTATAAATGCCTTAGGGCAGATAGCCTAGTATAAACCTATGAACCTATTATTGCTTTCAGTCTTTGAAATCAATCTGAGTTCATAGATATGGAAAAATTGTTAAGAAAAGTAAGCATACTGCACTTTATTTGATGTAAGATTGTTTTCACAGCTAGGGTAATTTTTGAAAACTATGACGTACCTATTGTTTCTGTTGTATACCTTATAAAATTTGTGATTTTACTTAGGTTCATAGGTTGGTACTAGGCTATTGGCCCTAGGGCCTATACAAGCCTAGCCATAACAATTCCCTCGCTATTTCTTCCCACAATATTTACTTCCCTGGACCCCTGTCTAGCAGGGTAACTGACGTGATCCCCGGGGTGAATTTCCTTTCTCCCATCCAATCATCAAGGTTCCTTTTGAAGAGGGCCAAAGAGGGGCTTAGTTTGACATGTATGTGCAGTCTATTCCAGAGTCTGGGGAGTCCCTGGGTCAGGAACCTATCCCTCCAGCATGTTTTGTTTATTGTGATGACAAGGTTTAGATCCCTGGAGCATGTGGCTCTGAGGGATTGGGAATTCTTTAAGTGTAACATGTCTCTGGGTTTGACATGGCCTTGTATGTTAAGCAAAGATCGCCTCGGAGTAGACGATATGCGACAGAGTATAGCTGGAATTTTTTAAAGAGGTCAGCATAGGGCATCTGCTTTAGACCTGTGATTCTTTTAGTGAGGTATTTCTGCATCCTTTCCAGTTGTTGCAGATATCTTGAGAGGTACATACCAAATGGGGTGTTGTATTCTATAATGGGTCTAATGAGGGATGAGTACAGTGGAACAATGACCTCCTTTTTTCTGGATGAAAAGCTCTTAGTGATGAGATGTACCACATAGAAGGATTTCCTGACTCTTGTGGCGATGTGGTTATCGAAGGTGAGACCACTGTCCACCTGTGTCTCTAAGTCTCATCACACTTTCGGTGTTTAGTGTACTGCCACCTATGTGGTAATTCATGGGTACATGGTTTTTCCCAAAGGGGATAAAATACACATTTCTTGGCATTAAGCTTGAGCCCATGGCTCTGGCACCAAGCATCTGTTTCTGTAAGGCCATTTTGTAGAGTATCAACATCATTTGGGGATTCAGTAATGGCTCCCAGTTTACAGTCATCTGCGAACTTTGTTAGCCAGAGTCCCTTAGTGTTGGTCTGTACTTCAGAGAAGTAGATGCCAAACAAGAGAGGTCCCAGGACTGAACCCTGAGGTACTCCACTTGTCTGGAGCTGGATTTGGATACTAGAGTTATTTTATTGACGGTACCTGTGCACTTGGGTCTAATCAGTATATATTTCTCAATACAAAACTTAGTTTCATTAAGGAGAGTATCCCTAACTGTTTTCATATGTGTTATTTATTGCATCATAGTTTGTACTGGTAAAGAACAGAAAGGATAACTTATACATGACTATTTTATTCTACTCCTAGGTTTGAGATGAATTGTCTCATGGTCTGTGTTAATTATTGTGGGTATAACCATGTCTGAAAACCAAAGGGGGGGGGACCATAAGTACGGTACCTTACTTAGTAGGATTTTGCACTATCTGTTGCAAATCATTTTGATTATCATAGTGAATTAATAGTTAAGCATTTTCATTTGACATTATGTATTTTACCCAGTCAATGTCTAATCTTCTGTAAGGATTGTATTTTCATTAACTTTTGTACCATGGTGTTTAGTTAGGAAGTATGCAACATTGCTCTCAATTCCCCCTTCTTCCACCGTGATACTCTAGTTATGAAATGTCAAAATTATTGGCTCACATAAGAAAAGTTGGTTAAGCAATTACATTACACATTACGACTATGCTCGTTTGCAGTTCAGGTGGACCTTGTGCCTGTGGGGTCATTCACATCTGCAGGCATGACCAGTGCAACATCAGAGAGTGAAATACAGTTATAGGCATTTATCTGTTTCAGTGTTGAAATGGGTTAAAGCAAATTAAAAGACTACCTATCTTCCACCTGGAGTTTACCTGCACCCCTTTCAAAACCTAACATCCTCTGCTGAATACAGAGATTGATATCTAGTCATTTACTATATATCAAGATCAGCTGTACAATCTTACTGTTCCTACAGTCAGAACCAGTTATGAAATGTGCATCTACCTACCTCTGCTACTATTTACCATTGTCATTTTTGTTACTTCACCTGTAATATATCCAGTTTTTAATATACTACCCTCTGCAGAATATACTCAAGAATTTGTATTCTTTGCATTGTTTTAACTATGTGTATTTGTTATTCATGGAGCTTTTCTCCCCAGGCATCCACTGAAAATGTGCTCCCCACAGCCCAGTGGACTACCCTGGCAAACAAATGCAAATAAATAAATGACGTAAATAAAATGTGATGCTGACACAATAACTCTTGGTATAATATTACAGATCACAACACAATGCATTATATGATGCAGACAGTCTATGCTTTATTTTTTCAGCTTGTACTCTGTTATCTATTTAGGACATAAATTTTCTGTGCATTTGCAGTACAGACTGACATTGGGTCTCACTGTAAGGCACACAGAAGTACACTTTAGTTTCCTGAGTTCGTGAAATGGTTTGAACTCCGCTCATCCCTTAATTGTGCTTGGCTAATTTGGTATGGAGCCTAGGATTAAACCCACATGTAACACACACACACACACACACTATATATATTTTAATACTTGGAAGTAATTGACTCTGCAGCACTGAATCTTCCCTCCCCAAGCTTTAAAGAATGTGCCTGCAAGTTATTCAGATCTAACAAAACAAGAAGACACTTTACTCTTTACTTCTCAAATATTCCAAGCATAAATACTCAAATGGCAAAAGTTAACTATGAACTGTCTCTCACCTCAAGGGATAGATGCCACACATTTTAGGTATATGCAAAATGTGTTGACTCATCAACCAATAAAAGATAGGTTCATAGGTTAGTACTAGGCTAACTGCTCTTGCGAGCCATTTTAAGCCTAGCCATTTATCCCCTGTGAGATTCAAACCCTGTATCTTGTGTTTGTAAGGCAAACACCTTAACCATTAGGCCACCCTCCAAGCCAACTTTTAACCCCATAAGTAAATCACTATCTACAAACCCTCCAAAATTAACAATAACATTCTTTATTTAAATAAATTATAAAATATGCAAACAGTAAAACGCTTGTACAAGAAATTGAAAATAAAACATAAAAACAGATAATGGTCAGAAAAAAAAGATCATCTTAACTAAATCAAAAAATGATTGGTTCTGACTAAATCTAAACTGTGGCCTTACTGTTTCAGGATTTTAAGTCCAAAAAAAGAATTTCAGAGTCCTTACAGGCAGTGTGATTGAGGGTATCCTCCTGCAGTGCCACCCATGGCTTCTGAATTTGTGTTACTATTACTGTTTAAATTAAGAATCAGTTCCTCTACATATAATTCCCCAGATATGATTTCCAGTGGTTTTGGTTTGAATTTAGAAGATGGCTGTTTTCAATGTCACATGTCCATGGGAAAAGGTTAAGATTCAATAAGGCTGAGTTCAGGCTGGGAAATCATCACAGGACCTAGATCAGCAACCTTCAAGCAGCAGATTCTGCAATAGAGCAAACAGCTAGACAATCAAGAAACAAAGGTTTAGACACTTTGTTTAAAATAAATTTATGTCAAGGATAGCAAGTACACAGTTATAGACAAGTATACACATTTTATTTTACCTATTACTCCTCATTGAAAAGGCAAATACCTTTTTCATGTTAATCTTGATTCGGTGCAACTTTTGTACAACTTCTTACACATTTTTGAAAACATAGAAACATTTTCAGCATTATTACAATTCTCCCCACAATTATCAGCTGACCTCACGGGTAGTGGTCTATTTTGAAGAGAATCTCCTACCTTTTTTTAAACTGAAAGAATATGCACACAAAGGAAAATTAAATAATCTATCCAACAGGAAGCTCTCCCACATGAAACACCTGCAATACTTTTGGATTTATCTTTAGAACCATGAATTAATGCTTCACACTAGGATCTATTCATCATGTAAATTAAATCAATGTGTTTTTGAATGAGTGATAGTAAAATGACATCTATGTATGATGACATTTAATAATTTCTACATGGATGAACCTTTGAGTAAAATAAATGGATGTGATTCTTGTGCTGTGAATAGTGGACTTCCAGATGACTCCATCACCAGATTAAGGTGATCAAGTTGTAATTCTTGGTGGCAGTGCTCTTAGTGTAAGCAGAATGGTATTTTCCACTTATACTATAATGCCTGCCTGCAGATTTCCAGTTTAGGAAAATAACTTACAATTATTTAATGACATATGAATTAGTTCAGCATTTTCTTTTCTCTCTTTTATTTTTTTTTGGTTGTTGGACCTTTTTGAAATGTAAGGGTACTAGACATAACATCTAAGACATTAAGTAGAAGTCATCATGGAAATTACCAACTGTCCTGGGTTTGAAACCTGGTTGGGGCTCAACTGGGCAGCAGCAGTATCTGTGTGGAAAAAGACCTGGCAATCTACTTCTCTAATTTGCACAAAACCCTATGGGACCTACCCATAAAGTTGCCATGATCAATTTTGACTCGAGGGCATCTAACAACAACAAATAGAGGATATAATACCCTTTATGAATTCAAAAATGTCTTCAAAAGGATACTGCACTACCAACATTCTTCAATTTTAGTTGTGTGTAACTGGAACAAAAGTGAGGTTGCATTATACCTCTTCCTGGCCTTCTTTAAAGACTCCATAATTGAATAACATCAGTTTCTACTTGTCAGGCGCAAAGCCTTAGATCTATGATCACTGACAGTTAAACATCTGCAATAGCATATGATGTGGTAGTGTTGGCAGAAGAGTCAGCTGACATGAAAATAGGGTATGTTATGCTTTATGTAAGCACATTGGAGCTCAGTGTTTTCTGTTTGCACTCAGCTAAGCACAGCTAAGAAAAGGCGTGTGTCTGAGGCTGCTTAGCTGTGCTTAGCTTGTGTCAGAAAATCTAAGCTTGCTCGTATACAGGGGAGGGTCAGATCTGCTTAGAAGTGTTTACCTTTGAGCAGTGGGTTTGTGCGGTGTGGGGCTTAAAAACACAGGAAATAAAAAAAAATGGAAACATCTTTACAAAACGCAATCAACTATAAATGACTAATAATCCTTCTGGCACTCACACTGGCCCATTCAAACCACTCAGTAATGCAGCTGGCAGGTGGAATGTATTCAGTCAGCCAATCATACAGGCTGCTTCTGCAGCACATCAGTATAAAGTATGCTGACACTCTTCAGTATGTTTTTTTTCCCACAAACTCTGCACCATTGCAGTACACACTTGGGAATTTTAACTGACAAAATGATAGGGGCTCTGCTGCTTTGCTACATCTCTACATGCTACAGACTGAGGGCAGTGATGAGGATAATGCTGACAACCATCCCAGACTATGGAGGAGAAGAGTGTTCAGACCCAGGGTAACATTTCAGGGGCTACATGAGCTGGAGATAGTAGAGTGCTACAGGGTAGAGTGCTACAGGGTAGACAGGGACATACTACAACAACTCACTGAGCTCTGCCGGCCTCACCTCAGACCCAGAGCCAACAGAGGGGAACCCATCCCAGTGGAAACAAAGGTATGTGTTGCCTTAAGAATACTATCTACAGGTACTTTCCAAAGACTTGCTGGGGACATCATGGGGGTCTCACAGGCATCCGCATCCAGGGTACTCCACCAGTTCCTGGATGTCATGGTAAGACATGCCAGTGAGCACATTTCTTTCCCCAGCACCCCTGAGGAGATGACCAGCAATATGCATCTCTTCCACTGTATAACACACTACCCAGAGGTACTGGGTGGCATAGACTGCAGTCATGTCCACATCAAAGCACCACCTGCTGAAGTGGGTAGAGCTACATCAAACGCAAGGGCTATCACTCCAGCAACTTCCAGGTCATGTGCAATGCCCAGGGCATTATCAATGTGTGTGCTCGCAGCCCTGGCAGTTATCACAACTCCCATATTTGGCATGCGTCACAGTTGTACCGGGCATTTGCCAGGGGGGACATCCCATATGGCCATCTAGTGGGGGATGCTGGCTATGCACTGGAACCGTGGATGATGAGACCCATCAGAAATGCAGACACATACACACACACACACACACACACACACACACACACACACACACACACACACTGAAGGATGCCATAATGAGATTTATGCACAAACTAGAAACATTGTAGAGCATGTATTTGGGCTGCTCAAGTCACGGTTCCATTGTCTTGACATATCTGGTAGAGGCCTGCAGTACTCTTCAGCCATATGTGCACACATGTTCATAGTATCTGCCAGGCTACACAATATAATCTTGTGGAAACAGGTGCAGCAGGAAAATCACAGAGAAGGGCACACAGCCCCCCACCATTGCCAAGGTCCCCACAGGCACAGGGGAACTTGGAGGAGGAACCCCCTGAGCCTGTCCTTGTAGGCAAATGTATGAATGCCCAGTACACTCCCACCTTGGCAAAGAGGCAACGCATAGCACATACACTGACACCCTAGGGACCCAGGGACTGACACCTCTCTCTGACTTGCACATACAGTAAAAAGGATGCCACACACATCACACTACCTGTACCTTATGTATAGGCTGTGTAGTGCGTGCATCTGACAGAGTGAGCCCTGAAGCACCATCCTCACAACTGCTGCAGGCATGAGGTAAGTCAAGCTTAACAATAAATGAATGGAGTAGTACATTGTGGTAGCATATTTATGGTCTTGCTGCATGTATGCAAGGGTATGGGGTGGCCTACCGGGATAGCAGCAGACAACTGGCAGCTATGTGGAACAACAGGAAATGTATCCCAAATATTGGCTTCCCCAGAATATGCAGTACTCCCCTAGGTGACAAAACTCACTATAGTATGTGGGGGACTAACAAACTGCGGAGTCATAGGTCACATGCATGGATGTCAATGTTAGAATCCCATACACATCTGTTAGCCTCTCCCAGCAAGTCAGCTGTTAGAAACCATAAAGAAATGTGTGGCAAAGGCCCACAAATAGGGACAATGATGAAATATTTCTCTTACAAACTTACACAGTGATATCAAAGCAGATCTTGCAGTTGTTGTAAGTCTCTGAAGGGTAAGAAGTCTGAAACTCAAATGTCTGTCATTACTTTCTAACCTTCGGTCTTTAGTGATATGCCAGTATTTCTCAAGACAAGCACAGTACTATGCTAAATGGAACCAAAATATAAATCAAGCATCTGGACAGTCTGTGGAAATGTGTACAGTTGAGAGGTATGCCCCCCTCTCCCCAACACACACGTGTCCCCATAGAACTGCAGTAACATTTAGGTTTTAGGGTAATAGCAGCAGAGCACACATTCCCAGGGCTGTCCCAATCAATTTGCTAACTTGTTGCATTTCCACAATATGCAGGGGTCAATGAGTTATGTATATGCATGGTTAATACTGTCAGGAAGCAGGCAGCACATACTGTTGGCTGTTGTGGCTTTGTGGTCTAAATACACTACTGTGGGTGACAGGGTCCATGTTTCAAGACTGGCCATACAAACTATTTTGCATGTCAGCTACACCTACAGTAGGAGTAGTGCACACTGTCCAGAAGTCATTATCTATTACTGCAGGAAAGCTGGACAATTCAGGGACACAGGGCCAAACATATGGACAGTACACAGCTCGGAGTAACCTACACAGTGCCTAGTAGGACAGCAGGTTTTTGAAAGTCAGTGTAGTGTCAGGTTATAAATGGCTGCCACCTTACTGTGTCAGTACTGACAAAAAGTCACTGGGCACCAGCCATACCCCTGGAATGACATGGTGTCACAGAAGACAATAAGAGTGTAAACAAACCAAACGTAAACCAAAAGAAACGGACTTGCTCGACGAAAGTATGATGGTACAAACCCACCAAAAAAACGAGTATCCACCTGGATAATACTCAGCAAGGGTTTAATAAGACAAATCCACAAAGCGTAAAAAAGACAGTTTGAATTAAGTGCTTTCGTTTGGCTCCTGCCAAACTTTTTCAAAAACAGTTATACATCACTTCCTGTAGTTTAAATAGTCAGTGATGTAAGCAATTAGGTTCATTCAAAAAATTAAAGAAATAGCATGTCTTAAAGGCTTTTAGCAATGTAGAACCAATACATGAAAATAATACTGTAACAAACAATGCAAGTACTATCTCAGTAAGCAAAACGCTAAAATCTATGCTACACAATTATTTGTATGGTTATCACAAATCTGTATGAAACTGTGATAAAACATCAAACTAAATTTCTATGAAGTGTGTAAAACATACATAAAAAAAAAAAAAAAAAAAAAAAAACATCCAAAGAAGCAGCGTATAATCAGTATTTGAAGAAAGTATGCTCACCACTACAAATCCTTATTCAAAACAAGTCCAAATTGTGTGGAATATATGCATTAATCCAATAGATGGTTGTATGTAGAAGTAAAACGTCCCTTAAATATCTCATAATGCTAGCGAATGTGCACTTGTATATAAAAGCGCTCAGCCCATATTCGTAAGGTTTTAAAGCTAGCCTCTGAAAATATACAATAAAGGTAATAATTATAGTTGTATGTTTATTCCATGAGTGATGTTCAAAATATAAATTATACATTATATGTGTGTTTGTAAATACTTGATGCCCATAGTTATATAAATGTGTAAATAATTTCTTAGTTGACCCATAATAATGTCTCTAAAATAGACACAATACGTTAGTGGTAATATCGTAGCAGATATAAATCCAAAAAATATATGTGCATGGAAATAAAATGTCCCTTAATGTCTAATAATGCTAGCAAATGTGTGCTTGTATATAAAAGCGCTCAGCCCATATTAGTGAGGTTTTAAAGCCAGCCTCTAAAAAATGCAATAAAAGTAATAATGATAATTATTAGTTTATTCTATGAAAAATATTCAAAATGTAAATTTATAGATTGAATGTGTTTGTAAATACATGATGCCAAAGGTTATATAAATATGTAAATAATTTATTAGTTGGCCCACAAACAATAACTCTAAAAATAGACACAACGTGTTAATGGTAATATCATAATAAATGATAAATAAATGAATTGAATAATGCATTAAGGTAATATTCATAAAAGTTTTAATTAATATTCCTTAAAATATATGAATATTCATTTTATTTTTATTTTATTTTTAATATAATTATAAAAGTCTTGTATTGAATGTAAAATATAAAATTAAATCATTAAAAACACTACAAATTTAAAGTTGTGCGATGTATTTGTACTAATGTGTTTGGCTAATACATCGCACAACTTTAAATTTGTAGTGTTGGATGTCCTGAAGTTAGACATTAGAGGTGGGGCCTGGCAATTACTATTAGAAAGATGTGAGTTAGAATGGCAATTAAGGTTGAATGCCAATTATTGGCCAGGTTTAAATAATTGTTTATCTGTTGGTAGTATTTTAAAATTGAAATCATTAGTTAGATAAAGCGTTTCTCAATTTAATTTAATAGAATATTTATAAAATTTATTAATTTATAAATTATTATTTAATTTTATATTTTACATTCAATACAAGACTTTTATAATTATATTAAAAATAAAATAAAAATAAAATAAAATGAATATTCATATTCATATATTTTAAGGAATATTAATTAAAACTTTTATGAATATTAACTTAATGCATTATTCAATTCATTTATTTATCATTTATTACGATATTACCATTAACACATTGTGTCTATTTTTAGAGTTATTGTTTGTGGGCCAACTAATAAATTATTTACACATTTATATAACCATTGGCATCATGTATTTACAAACACATTCAATCTATAAATTTACATTTTGAATATTTTTCATAGAATAAACTAATAATTATCATTATTACTTTTATTGCATTTTTTTAGAGGCTGGCTTTAAAACCTCACTAATATGGGCTGAGCACTTTTATATACAAGCGCACATTTGCTAGCATTATTAGACATTAAGGGACATTTTATTTCCATGCTCATACATTTTTTGGATTTATATCTGTTACGATATTACCACTAACGTATTGTGTCTATTTTAGAGACATTATTATGGGTCAACTAAGAAATTTATACATTTATATAACTATGGGCATCAAGTATTTACAAACACACATATAATGTATAATTTATATTTTGAACATCACTCATGGAATAAATATACAACTATAATTATTACCTTTATTGTATATTTTCAGAGGCTAGCTTTAAAACCTTACGAATATGGGCTGAGCGCTTTTATATACAAGCGCTAGCATTATGAGATATTTAAGGGACGTTTTACTTCCACATACAAACATCTATTGGATTAATGCATATATTCCACGCAATTTGGACTTGTTTTGAATAAGGATTTGTAGTGGTGAGCATACTTTCTTCAAATACTGATTATACGCTGCTTCTTTTGATGTATTCTTTGGATGTATTTTTTTTTTTTTTTATGTATGTTTTACACACTTCATAGAAATTTAGTTTGATGTTTTATCACAGTTTCATACAGATTTGTGATAACCATACAAATAATTGTGTAGCATAGATTTTAGCATTTTGCTTACTGAGATAGTACTTGCATTGTTTGTTACAGTATTATAGTATTATTTTCATGTATTGGTTCTACATTGCTAAAAGCCTTTAAGACATGCTATTTCTTTAATTTTTTGAATGAACCTAATTGCTTACATCCCTGACTTTATTTATTTAAACTACAGGAAGTGATGTATAACTGTTTTTGAAAAAGTTTGGCAGGAGCCAAACGAAAGCGCTTAATTCAAACTGTCTTTTTTACGCTTTGTGGATTTGTCTTATTAAACCCTTGCTGAGTATTATCCAGGTGGATACTCGTTTTTTTGGTGGGTTTGTGCCATCATACTTTCGTCGAGCACGTCCGTTTCTTATGGTGTCACAGAAGGACCACAAGTATGCCTCGTATATCTGTTCTGCTTGTCATAACATTGCATTTGCCTGCCAAACTACTTGCAAAACAATAAAGGTTGATGTGAAAACATCAATGGCAGACAGTGGAGAAGCAGACATCATACCCATAAGAAAAAGCAAGCTAATACCAAACCGTCTCCCAACTGTCTATGTTTGGCAGAACAATATTAACAACCTGTCCCCGTGTGTGGACCTGTATCTGACTGTTATATATGGGTCTGTCCAGATGTCAGTCTATGACAGTTGATAGCTATGGTCAACTATAGCCTTATAATAACATTGCAACACAAACCATCTGAGGACCACAGCAGATGCAGGAGTGCAATGATGGACAACCTGCTAAACAGGTTCTGTTCTTTTTACTTCTACTTCTCAAAAACTGACTACAACCTTCTAAGGGAGGGTATCAGTAGCTTCACACCACCGCCCCCCTCAAAGGATGCAAACCAATATGCTGAACAGTATGCCAGTGCAGTATACAAGCACCTGTACAACTGCATGGAGTCATCTATACCCAACAGAAGTAAAACCTGCACCTCAAGGAAACACAGACCTATGTGGTGGACATCCTCTATCAACAGGCTTTACAACAAAAGGAAGAAACTATTGTCCAAGGGTAAAAAGGCAAAAATTGTCACTTGTTAAAACTCTCTCCTTAGCCTCAACAAGCAAATTAGATCATTAGTGAAATCCTCCAAAGCCAATTATCAATTGCAACTAACCTCTGAAACCAAGGCTAGCCATAAAGCCTTTTTCAGTTATGTCAGATACTTCCATGGCAAAGCCTAGGTTTGTTCTGAGTTAGGTCTTAACGGTGCCACTTACACTGATCCTGTTGACTTAACCAACCTGCTAGCAGATAGGTTTAGCTCAAACCACGCCAAAGGCCCATCTGACATCCCCGATACTTGCCCCACACTTTACAGCTCTATAGATTAAGTGTTAAAGGCCCTATCGAAGGCAAAGAACACAGCCTCCATGAGACTTGATAGTATCCCAGGCTGCATTCTGTAACATCACCAGCAAGAACTAGCCTCACCATTGAGCACCCTATTCAACCATAGCCTAAGTACAGGCTTCATTCCAGCAGAGTGGAGAACTGTCATTGTCATCCCTTTGCACAAAGGTGGTGCCACTACTGACCCTGTAAACAATCACCCCATTAGTTTGACAAGTCTGATCTGTAAGGCCATATAGCATATTACTATGGAGCTCATAAACAAGGACATAGGCAATTTCCAAGCAATTGATGCCACCCAGTTCGGATTCGTCAAGGGCAGATCTTACCTGTTGAACCTGGTTGACTTTTTTGAGATTATCACCAAGACACTGGATGAGGGAAAGCCAGTACACACAGCTTACCTTGACTTGGCCAAAGCCTTTGACACAATACCCCACTTGGGCATCATCGAAAAGCTAACAGAACTTGATGTAATTTCTTATCTCATCAGGTGGGTGGCCAACTTACTCACTGATAGGACCTACAAGGTCAAAATAGGTGCCACTAGCTCCAATAGCAGACCTGTCACTAGTGGTGTCCCCCAGGGATCTGTCCTAGGACCCCTATTCTTTGGCATCTACTTCTCAGAGGTCCAGGCAAAAACAAAAAACCTATGGCTGACCAAGTTTGTTGACGACTGTAAGTTGGGTGCTGTCATTGACTCCCCAGATGATGTCAACATACTTCAAGAGGGTCTCACATCAACAAATGACTGCTGCCAAAGTCATGGCCTTAAGTTAAATTTAAGATAATGTATTATCATACCATTTGGCAAAAATCACGGCCCCTACTAATTACCACATGAGCGGTAACCCCCTAAGCACACAACCTGTGGTGAGAGACCTGGGCACACAAGTTGACAACAATCTCACATTTGACCATCATGTAGCGGCAGTGGTCAGAAAAGCCTTTTACATGGTTTGTCTCAAGTAAAAAGATTGCATCCAGAAAAAAGGAGGTTATTACCCTCTGTACCCCTACCTCATTATGCCAGTAATTGAGTACAACACCCCATTTGGTATGTACCTCTCCAAACACCTGCACCAACTGGAAAGGCCACAGAAATGCCTCACAAAGGGAATCCAATGCCTCCAACACCTGTCTTATGTGAACAGGCTCAAATCACTATCACTGTACTCTGTATTGTACAGATTGTTCAGAGGTGACCTATGTCTTGCCTACAAGGCAATCTCAGACTGTGCTCTACTAGAGATGCTCCATATCTGTAAGTCTAACTCCAAATGTAGTACCCAATTGAAAGGCTTCAATCTAATATGTGACATTAACAAACCCTCCTGGAGAGACAGGTATGTCTCCCAGAGGCTGCCAAGTCTCTGGAATAGACTCCCCATACATGTCCAACAAAGTACATTGTTGACCCTCTTCAAGCGCAAACTTGCTGAGTGGATGGAAAACCAAACATCTGTCCCAGGGGTTCTACCTGTGTCCCTCACTGACTGGGGTAATAGGTGCTGATTGTGGTTTATTTTCTTGGGATAAAGTCTTGGCTAGACTTGTAAGGGCCCCAGAGCCATTAGCCCAGTAACCTCCTATGATCCTATGAACAGGTACACTCAGGGGTGTGAAGTCCATAACCTTGTGTATGATGTTACGACTTCTACCCTACTCACACCAGAAATACAAATACATAACAGCAGCAACTGTGGACAAAGCCTGTGACAGCCTGTGACTGCACTATAGAAGGTCAAAGAGACACATATAAGGAGAAGGGGAACCTCTGGCCAGACAAATGAAGGATGTGCACACCAGATCAAATTGTGTACTAACATAGGTTCCCTGCAGTGTATGGAGTCAGTAAACATCACCCACAACTACACAACATACACCCACATATGTAGAGGTCCTCAACAAAAACAAACCCAAACAAAGGACACCTCGGAGACAAAAACACATGAGAACTCCACAAACATCCAACCACATAGCATGCATAGTCCACACACCAGAGTCTTGTAACCACTAAGGCCTAACCATAAACCCAACATATTACTGATAGGAGACTCCATTGTGAGACACACAGATGGCCTCTCACCAGGCAGGATAATGAGAAAGTCATGGTTACTTTTTTTGTCAGGTGCCGTAATCTGCCATATCACACATGCACTCAAGTCTCTCCACAACAGGTACTGTTATGACTATGTCCTAGTCCATGTTGGTGTGAACAACTTCAGACGTAGCTCCTTGGACTATAGGAAGACAGACATGATTGAGCCAGCTGAATATGTGTCCCATGCAGGTGTGTCCCTAGGCTTAAGCAGCATTCTACCATCACCCAGAATGATGTGTCAATACAAACAGAAACTGATTGACATTAACAATTGGCTGGATTTCTGATGTCATCCCAGGAGGATCCAGTACCTAACAGTCTGGGAACATATGATTGACAGACCATGCTGCTTTGCTAGAGATGACCTGCATCTGTCTCAGGTGAAAGGCCCTTGCCTCCCCCATAGTGCCTTTTCTATGGAAATTCATGAGGTTGATTCTACCAACATGACACTCTCAACAAAATGCAAATTAAAGGTCATACTGCTAAGCGCTAGGAGTGTAAACATGAAACTGTACTCATTGCAAGCATTCTTAAACATGGAAGATGCTGATATTTGTGCAGTCACAGAAACCTGTGCCACAACTATGGAGAGCAGCCCATCCTTTCCTGGTCACTCATCCTATAACACAGCCAGACCCCAAAATGTGGGCAGCAAAGCCAAAGGAGGTGGAGTATAAATATATATTAAACAGACACACACCTCCAGGCTGACCAAACAGTCTGATGCACACGAGACACTCCAGGTGCAGTTAACCATTGTTAAGCCCCCTAATTAAATTATACATAGCTACAGGCCCACATATTTGACTCAGGATGCCCATTTCACTTATCTGGCCTTCTACAAATCTATCAAGATTCAACTCTTTACCCTGATTCTGGCTGATTTTAATTACCCAACCATAGATTGGAAAAACTACTCATGCCATGACAGAAATGCAAAGAGATTCCCCCATCTTATCAATGCAAATTCCTTCAGACAGCTACTTGATATCCCCACAAGATGTGATACATATGTTGGACTTGGTAGTAACCAACATGATTAACCACTGCAGCACCTCTATGGTATCATCCTCCCTGGTAAGACCCGACAAAAAAGCAGTCACTTCTGATATCACCATTACCCCTGACCCTTCTCTAGCTATGGTAAAAGTAAACTTCTCCAAAGCTGATTACAACCACCTGAGATATGCTATAAACAGCTGCACAGCCCCCTCCCCCACTGTAGGAACAGGCACCAACATCCAAATATACACCGAAGTACCATACGAGCATTTATATAGATGCATGGACTCAGGAATACCTGACAGGGCAATATCATCCTCTGCAACGAAGAGCAAACCTGTCTGGTGGACATCTGCAATAAACTATATAATAAAAGGAAAAAATTGCTGTCCAGGACCAAGAAAGAGCAGGTGCACAATTGTAAGCAATCTCTCCTTAGCCTGAACAAGCAAATAAGAGCACCAGTGAAATCCTCTAAAGCCAACTTCGTGTCCAAATTACCCACATCTAATAGAGACAATCATAAGGCCTTCTTCACATATGTCTGCAGTCTCAAAGGAAACTCCCAGATCTGCTCAGAACTGGTGGTCAAGGATACCACATACACAAATGCTGTAGATATAGCCAATCTACTGGCTAACAGAGTCAGTGGAAACTTCTCCCCTCTGTCCCCCCATCAGTAAAGCAGGCCATCCCCCAGTACCTGCCCCCCACCCCTTATCTTAAAGGAACAGGTCATCACTGCCCTCTCAAAGGCAAAAACGACAGCCTCCATGGGATCCAACTACATCCCAGGCTGCATCCTAAATGAACTCAGGCATGAACTTGCAGCAACATTAGGCACTCTAGTCAACCAAAGCCTGAGTACCAGCTTTGTCCCAGCTGAGTTGAGGACAGCCACTGTCATCCCTTTACACAAAGGTGGAGCATCCACTGATTCAGGAAATTATAGACCCATCAGCCTAACTAGTCTGATCCGCAAGGCCATTCAATGGATTATCATGGACCGCAATAACAGGAACATTAGCAAACTCCAAATACTCAACTCCACACAGTTTGCCTTTGTCAAGGGGGAGGTTAAATCCGGTCGACTTCTTTGAGACAGCCACCAAAGCCATGTACGAGGGAAGGATGGTGCACACCGCCCACCTTGACTTGGCCAAAGCCTTTGACACTATTGCCTACTTGGCCATAGTAGATAAACTCTGACAACTAGGCATCAATCCATGTTACCAGATGGGTAGTAAACTGGCTCATTGATAGAACCCATCTAATCATAATAGGGGTAGTAACTTAAGCAGTAGACCATACATCCCAACCGTCCCAAATTACTCTGTTTTTACCAAGTTTTGGGGTCCAAATGATGGGGTGCCACGATTCCTGAGTGACACCCCATCATTTCTGATTTATTTTTAAGTTTCGCACTGTTTTGGCTGACGTCATCCTGTGCACGATGACATCAGCACCATCAGTGCTACCAGCCTATCAGAATTAAGCTCTGCAGACATTTCCGGCTGGGCTGTTCAAATGCCGGCTGCCTGCTTTCATTCAAGTCTTCAGTTTATTATCCAGACATTATGTGGAAAGGGCTTAAGGCTGCTGCTGTCAGTTTATTATCCGGAAGTTATGTGGAAAGGGCTTAAGGCTGCTGTTTTCAGAATTAGCCTGTATCAGTTTATTATCCGGATGTTATGTGGAAGGGCTTAATGCTGCTGATGTGTCAGTTTATTATCCAGACGTTATGTGGAAGGGCTTAATGCTGCTGCTGCAATGAGCCTAGGTAATGGGGCAGAAACTTAACTGCAAATGCTGCTTGCTAAGGAGTTTGTTCAGGATGTATGTGGAAAGGGCTTAATGCTGTTGCTGCCAGAATGAGCCTAGATAACAGGGGTGGAAACTTAACTGCTTGCTAACGTTATGCCTGTCAGTTTGGATTTAAGGTAACTGGCGAGAAGGGCTTGCTGCTTCCATTCAAGGTAACAGAAACCTAACTGAAAATGCTGGTGTGTGTGTGTGTGTGTGTGTGTGTGTGTGTGTGTGTGTGTGTGTGTGTGAGAATGCCCCCTTTATAATACACCTGGTGGCTAGAGGTACTCAGGCTCAAACCCTGTACCCTGGGTATAGGGTAAAAAGAGCCTAATGTCCCTAGCCACCACCACTTGTGAATTGCTTTGTTCTGTTCCTCATAACCTCTGTGGTTTCAGGATGTTTGAGACAAATCACTGAATGTTGAATTTATTGAATAATGACAGGCATTGGAATTTCAGACTTCCTATTCTTCAGAAAATAAATGTAACAAAAACCTTTTATTCTAGCAATTTTCTAAGTTTATAAGATCAGTATTGGAAATTTGTACCTAATTTGAGGCTGTATTCCCCCATTGTTGGCTTTGTCCAGGTATTTTATGCTAAGAGGTTGAGAACCATGGTGAGAACTGGTGAGAAGTGAGAAATTAATTCACTAAATAATAGCCATTTAAGTTTCAGTCTTACTATCTTTTTGGAAACAAGCTGCTGATTTGGCATAGTGGTATGTTGCTCTGACTGTAGTGCACAGAGTCCTGTGTCCAAGACTTGCCACAGAAATGCTTGGTGGTAACACATTTTATTCTAGCAATTTTACAAAATTATACAAGCAATGTTTAAAATGTGTCCCTGATTTTCGGCCTTTTGTCCCCCCCCCCAAAAAAAAACTTAAATTGAAAATAAGTGTAAGAGGCTGTGCAAGATGCCTATGCCTTACACTACTCTCATTCCATTTTTATATGTATATTTGTGTGTGTGTGTGGTGGAAGTAGACTTTTTATGATGGAAATGTTCTGAATTGGGCAGTTTTGTCATCACTGTTTCATGCATTTCGTTTCATTACCTACTGAAAAAATGTTCAAACAATAAATTTAAAATGTGCTCTGTCCTCTGTCTAACAAGCGTGCTGTATTATACAAGGAATATAATTTACTAAAGTCAGGAAGGTGTATCAAAGAACATGTGTATGTTTCTTGTTTTGTGTACAAGGGGCCAGTGATTTGAAAACAACCCAAAGGTAATCTTTATCCACCAATGGCCAGATGCATTTTCTTTGGATGTGGTGTAGGTTTCAATGCTATGCTATTTTAATGAATGTGAGTTTCAAGGGCAGAGAAGTTTTAATGCCAAGTCTGTTTTCATTGTGAGACAGTATTATTTTGTTTAACAGATGTCTGTTGGTGTTTGTGCATTGTGCTGTAAAGTGTAAAAATAAAATCCAAATAATCATTGTAGAAGTAAAGCAGTATACACACATTAGTGTTTATGGTAAATGGGGCAAAATAGCCAGGTAATAGGACATTACAATGGCTGCAGGGGGACTCTGGTGCCATATTTTGGTTGTCTGTTCTTCAGTTTGCATGAAAGTTTGTATCCCACAATTCCACGGGAGTGGGCAGGGTTGCATAATTATGTATGCAAATTTTATGTTAAACAGCATACAGATTTGTACCTATTTTTCATGGGCCTTGTCCAGATTTTTGATGTTTCAAGGTTGAGAGGTATGCAGTAGACCCATAATGAGTGGCATACCCCAGGGATCAGTCTTGGGGCCTCTGTTATATGGGATATATTTCTCTGAAGTGCAGGCCAAAACCACTGTCCTATGGCTGCCAATTTTGCAGATGACTGCAAGCTGGGAACAGTCATCAACTCCCAAAGTGATGTGGACATCCTCCAAGAGGGTCTCACCCAAACAAATGATTGGTGCCAAAACATGGCCTCAATTAAATGCCAGAAAATGCATCATCATCCCCTTTGGGGAGAGTGACATCCACACATATTATTACATTAACAGCAACATCCTACATACACAATCAGTAGTGAGGGATTTGGTCACCAGGGTGACAGCAACCTGATTTCTGACCACCATGTTGCTTCTGTTGTATGGAAAGCGGTCTACATGGCCCACCTCATAAGTATGGGTATGTCATCCAGGGACAAAGAGATCATAAGATCCATGTATTCTACCCTTATAAGGCCAATTATTGTGTACAATGTCCCCTTTGGCATGTAACTCACAAAACATATGCAGCAGCTGGAGAGATCACAGAGGTTCATCACTAGGAGAATCCAGGCCCTTAAACACCTACCCTACACAGATAGGCTAAAAGCACTTTCCCTTTACTCAGTTCTGTACAGACTCCTCAGGGGTGACCTCTGTCTGGCATACAAAGCAATCCAGGCCCTGCCATGATGGGACTGCTGCATATCCTAGTAACTAGTGTTCCAGATAAAGATTTGCTGTATCCAGGACTGTTTGTAAGCTTCGGAGCCCCCCCCCAAGAGTTTCTGAGTTGGAGGGAAGCCTTCTAGCTTAGTGGGAGTGGTAAGCATTAGTTAACCTGTCTACCACATAAGGAGTGGTTCTGGCCCAGAATTTGTAGTTATTGGCCATTTGGGCAATCTTCCATCTCTCTCAACTTTCTGATTTGAAAGCCTGCATTTGCCCTTGTTTCCGTCCTGTAACTCATCTAGTGCAGATACAGATTCTTAGTTTTAGCACTTAAATTTGCTTATTCATACTCAGCACTTGTTCAGAACTTGTAAGCACTAAATAAGCTACTAATTACTATAGCACTCAATCTTCATCATTACCTGGAGGAAAACAGTTTTTGTACTTACTTTTCTCACTGGTGTTGAGAAAAGCAGCTCTTCTACTCACTTTCCTCACTTATCTAGAGGAAAATATTTTTTTATTCAGGCATGTCCAAGGGTCAGCTCCCAGTGTTCTCCCCTGTCTATTTGATGAATCTGGGCATCTTGAGGCAATGTAGAAACTGCCACATGTACACAGACAACCCTCTCCTCCTACCACCCAACACTACAACCTGTGAGAGATGCACTTATCTAGCCAAACTGGAGGTAAAGCTCTCTCCAACCAGGACTGAACCTGACAGTCATGAGGAGAAGGTAAACATTTGCACCACACCACACTCATCACATAGTCTCACTACATCTACACCACCAAAACCCACACATAGAAACTCAAAAACATTCGCGGAGGCTCTCAATAATAATCTGCCTAAGCAACAGAGACCTCCAAAGCAGAAACACAAGCAACCTCCATTCCCCAACACAACCCAAATGACACATAGCCCACAGACTCAGTGTGCCACTCAAACACAGCCAATAAGGCAAAACAACATACCCAACACACTAGTCATAGGTGACTCTATAGTCAGGCACACTGATGTCCCACTCACCAGGCTAAACAAGGAGAAGGTTACTGTCAGCTGCCTGTCGGGTGCCAAGATCCGCCACATAACCCACGCATTCAGGTCACTGCACAACAAGTACAAATATGACTCTGCCATTGTCCATGTTGGTGTGAATGACCTGAGATGTACCTCCCTGGACTACATGAAAAGAGACATGGAAGAGCTATGCGATCTTGTAGCCAAGTCAGGTATGACCCTAGCCCTGAGTAGCATTCTGCCATCCCCCAGAATGATACCGTAGTACAAGGACAAAATGATTGACTTCAACAATTGGCTAAGCTTCTGGTGTCATTCTAAGGGGATCCAGTATCTGTCTGCTTGGGATGACATGGTCGACAGACCATGATGCTTTGCCACAGATGGCCTGCACCTGTCGCCCCTGGGATTCAGGATACTAGCTAAGTCTCTTGCTGCCCCTATAGTGCCTTTTTTAGGCAGGGTTCAAGTAACAAATTCACCACCATAACAGGAACAGGCAAGCAAAAACTGAGGGTAATGCTACTCAATGCTAGAAGTCTAAATTTCAAAATGCACTCACTCGAGGCACTCCTTAAAATGGAGAACATCGATATCTGTGCAGTGACTGAGACCTGGTTCAAGGCTCCAGAGAGCACCCCTGCACTACCAGGCTATAACTCATACCACACTTTTCGGCCAAGTAACCTGGACCGAAACACCAAAGGTGGGGGGGGTGTCCATATTTATTAAGGATATCCACACCTCCAGGCTAGTTGCTCAGCATAATGCATCCGAGTTTATCCAAGTGCAACTAACTCTTGGCAAAACTGCAATCAAAATTGTAGCTTGCTACAGATCCCCCACCATGCCCCAGGATTCCCACTCCTCTTTTCTTGATGTACTGGAAAATATTAGGGTTCAACTAAACACCCTAATAATGGGCGACTTCAACTACCCCACCATTAACTGGTAAAACTACTCATGTACCAACTCCTTAGTGCAATGTTTTCTGGAATTCATAAACTCCAATGCCCTAGATCAACTTATCCACACCCCCACCAGGGGCAACAATATCCTAGACCTAGTCATTACCAACATGAGTGACCGATGTTCCACACCTGAAGTCAACTCCTCGTTGGTCCGATCCGACCATAAGCTAATCACCCTTGATATCCACATCCCACCCCTCATTAAGGAAACCACAGTAAAACATTTCTCCAAAGCCAACTTCATGCTTCTTAAGACAGAAGTAGTGAACTTCATGACACCCATGCAGATGGACAATACAGTTACAACTGCTGAATCCTACACAAATGCACTCTATAAACACTTACATGAGTGCATGGATCGTGCTATCCCAAACAGAACCAAGATGCTATCCTCCAAAAAAAGGAAGCCAATCTGGTGGTCCCCTGCCACAAACAAACTGTACAACAGAAGGAAGAAACTGTTGCAAAAGAGAGTAAAATCCCATGAGTGAAGGAGCTCCCTGGTCAGCCTCAGTAAGAAGCTGAGATCCCTTATAAAATCCTCCATAGCTAGCTATGAAAATAAAATCACCACTAATTCCAAGGACAACCACAAAGCATTCTATAGCTATGCCAAGAATCTCAATGGCAACACCCAGATCTGCTCTGAGTTACAGCACAAAGGCACGAAAATTACAGAACCAACTAATATTGCCAACATCCTGGCAGATAGGTTCAGTGCTAACTTTACACCCCCCTCACCCCCTAAAGGGTCCATATCTATACAGGAAGAATGCAGAGTCCCTGTAATCACAACTACGCAGGTGAAAGCTGCACTCTCTAAAGCCAAAAACACAGCATCCATGGGACCAGAAAACATCCCAGGCTGCGTTTTACACAAACTTCAGAATGAACTGTCTCCCCACTTAAGCACCATGTTCAATAATAGCCTCGCATCAGGTTTTGTGCCCTCTGAATGGTGCACAGCAACAGTTATCCCACTCCACAAAGGGGGAGCCACCACTGATCCCGGGAACTATAGACCTATTAGCCTGACAAGCCTGGTCTGCAAAGCCATGGAACGTATCATCATGGAACTCATAAACAAAGACATTGGTAACCTCCAAACTCTGGATCCCACCCAGTTTGGGTTTGTGAAAGGCAGATCATGCCTCCTGAACCTGATCGACTTCTTTGAGGCAGTCACCAAAGTCGTGGATGAGGGTAAGGTGGTTCACACAGCCTATCTTGACCTCGCCAAGGCTTTTGACACCATCCCCCATTCTGGAATTATAGCTAAACTCAGTAAACTAGGCATAAATCCCTACATCACAAGATGGGTTGCTAACTAGCTCACTGACAGAACCCACACTGTAAAAATAGCAGACTCCAAATCTGACCTCAAACCAGTGACAAGTGGAGTACCACAGGGTTCCGTCCTGGGACTGCTCCTGTTTGGTAACTACTTCTCTGAAGTACAGGCTAACACAGTAGGCCTCCAGCTAACAAAGTTCATAGATGACTGCAAACTAGGAGCCATAGTCAAGTCCCCAAATGATGTGAACATCCTACAGAAGGGCCTCTCTGAGACAGATGCCTGGTGTCAGAGCCATGGCCTCAAGCTCAATGCCAAAAAGTGCAGTGTCATCCCCTTTGGTAAAAACTCTGTACCCATGAACTACCACATAGGCAGCAATCTACTTAATGCAGAATGCATGATAAGCGACCTTGAGACCCAGGTGGACAGTAGTCTCTCCTTTGATAGTCACATCACCACAGTAGTCAGGAAGTCCTTCTACATGGCACACCTCATCATAAAAGGGTTCTCATCCAGGAAAAAAGAGGTCATCGTTCCCCTCTACTTGACACTCATTAGACCCACTATAGAGTACAATGCCCCTTTTGGAATGTACCTCACAAGACATCTGCAGCAGCTGGAAAGGCCACAGAAGTACCTCACAAAGAGGATTACTGGACTCAAACAAATGCCCTACACTGACCGCCTCAAAAAACTCCAGCTTTACTCCGTAGCATATCGCCTACTCAGAGGTGATCTCTGCCTAACATATAAAGCTATGTCAAACCCAGAGCTGTTGGACATGCTACACCTAAAGAAATCCCAATCCCTCTGAGCTACACACTCTAGGGACCTAAACCTTGTCACCACAATAAACAGGACATGCTGGAGGGATAGATTCCTATCCCAGAGACTTCCCATACTCTGGAACAGGCTACCCATCTATGTCAAGCAAAGTTCTTCATTAGCACTCTTCCAGAAAAAATCTTGATGAGTGGATGGGAAATAGGAAATACATCCCAGGGATCACTTCTGTGTCTCTGCTCAACGGTGGCACAGGAAAATAACTTTCTTGGGTGGCATAAGCCAGGGAACCTTGTTGGCTAGGCTTACGTAGGCCCTTGGGCTGATAGCCTAGTACCTACCTATGAACCTATGAACCTATATCCAGAAGTCAAGCTCCACCTGAGCAACTTGTAGGTACAGCATCAACCAGGTCTGTGATATCAATAGGACTTGTTGGCATGACAGATATGTATCCCAAAGACTCCCCCATCTGCAGAATACACTCCCTGTCTATGTCAAGCAGAGTACCTCAATAGCCCTTTTGAAGTGCACCCTTGATAACTGCATGGGAAACAGAAAATACACTCTTGTGGTTCCACCTGTGTCCCTGCTGAACAGGGGCTCTGGGTGCTGACATGTCTTAACATGGGCTACACTTTTGTCTACTAGGGTTCTATGGCCAATAGCCTAGTAACATCATATGAACCTATAAACAACTGTCTGTCAGTGGTTTACCACATTACTCTATACTGCTCTACCACTGGCATACCAGGAAATCACAGTGCTAGGTAGAATATACCACACATATTATGGAAAACTCTGCACAGTCCAGTGCACTCTGTACCTACACCAGGATATGACTTTTCAATTAATAAGGATACCACAAAACCAGGAGATCTCCAGGCAGTATATCACTGAGATGCTGGACTGTTTACATAGCTTCATCGGCCAATCAGCTGTAGCCATACCTCTCAACTGGCCAGATTTTCACAGAACGTCTATATTTTTGGCTCATATTTTTGGACTGTTCCTCATAACATTTGTATTTTTCTGGTAAATCACTGGGATGATCTGAGCATGTATGTCAGTAAGTAATGACATACATCTCAGTTTCAGACTTCATATCCTTTAGAAAATGTATGCTAAAACAAACCTTGTTACTGTAGCAGCTTTCTATGTTTATTAGAGCAATATTTAAAATATGTCCCTGTTTTTGGGCCATTGTCCCCCCATTTTGGCAGGCTTTCTCCAGATTTCCTGCACTAAGAGGTTGAGCGGTATGGCTGTAGCACACAAAACCCTGGACTGGAGTACAGCTTTCGCTGGAATGGACTCCCACCCTTACTATAGAAGGTCATACTGGGCATGCTCCTACACTTAGAGAATCACAGTCCATGTCTAAACCCACATCAGACTATACAACTGTATGGTGCATATATGCCTTTGCATACAAACAACTATGTACACCTTAACTGTCTCTCCCCACCCCCATCACACAGGATTACCCTCAGCCATCTGTAAGTGGCCCATATGTGATATATCTGCATCTGTTCAATGTGATACACATACACACACATATATATGTATATATATATATATATATATATATATATATATATATATACATACATGGGCAACATATACAAATATTTAAATCATACATAGACATAGACATCAGGAAGAGAGAGGCAGACAGTGACAGAGAGAGAGACACACACACACAGACAGAGAGAGAGTCATAGAGAGAGACCCTGAAAGGCATAGAGTGATGTCCTACTGCAGATAATGCCACATCAGTTGTAACCAGTGGCATGTGCCAGCATAAGGTGAGCCACATTGTGTAATAGTAGTGAGGTAGGGGCTGTAATCTCACTTCACCTGAGTGTGTGTGTGTGTGTGTGTGTGTGTGTGTGTGTGTGTGTGTGTGTACATGTTTGTGTGTCTGTGTTTGTGTGTTTGTAGGTGAAAGTATTTTGAGGCCTTCCCACCCACTACACTTCCCATATCCCTAATTTACAAAGCCTGCTGATGTCATTCACCTTAGAAGTACCTTTGGACAGTCTTCACCACTATAAGCTCCATGGCAGGTGCGATAACTCGATAGGTAGGGGTTCTAATCTCAGTACTAGTAAGTGTGTGTGTTTGTAGATTAAACTATTTTGAGGCCTTTCCCTCCCAGTACACTTCCAATTTCCCTAATTTACAAGGCCTGCTGATGTCATTCACCTTAGAAATACCTTTGGACAGTTTTCATTCCTATAAGCTCTGTGGCACATGTGATAACTTTGTAGCACTATAGTACAAATATCTCGATAAGTAGGGGGTTTAATCTCAGTACTGGTAAGTGTGTTTGTTGGTTAATGCATTTTCAGGCCTTTAACACCCAGTACACTTCCCATTTCCCTAATTTAAAGGCCTGCTGATATAATTTACCTTAGAAGTACATTTGGACAATCAAGACTCCTATAAGCTCCGTGGCTCATGCGATAACTGTGTAGCGCTATAGTACAAATAACTAGATAGGCAGGCATTCTGATTTCAGTACTGGTAAGTGTGTGTGTTTGTAGGTTAAAGTATTTTGAGGCCTTTCCCACCCAGTACACTTCCCATTTCCCCAATGTGCATGGCCTGCTGATGTCATTCACCTTAGAAGTACCTTTGGACAGTCGCCACCCCTATAAACTCTGTGGTGTGCAATAACTTCATAGTACTATAGTACAAATAACTAGATAGGTAGAGGTTCTAATCTCAGCATGGGTAAGAGTGTGTATTTGTAGGTTAAAATGTTTTGAGACCTTTCCTACCAAGTACAATTCCCAGTTTCCTAATTTACAAGGCCTGCTGATTGCTGATGTCATTCACCTTAGAAGTACCTTTGGACAGTCTTTATCCCTATAAGCTCTGTGGCACATGTGATAACTGCGTAGCACTATAGTACAAATAACTAGATAGGTAGGGGTTCTAATTTCAATACTGCCAGGTGTGTGTGTGAAAACCATATCCTGTGTGTGTTGGTTATACCATTTTGAGGCCTGTTTCACCCAGTACACTTCCATTGCCCTACTTTACAAGGTCTGCTGATGTCATTCCCCTTAGAAGTACCTTTGGACACCTGTCAGCCCTATAATCTCCATGGTGCATGTGATAACTACGTGGTACTGTAGTGTAAATAGCTAGATAGGTAGAGGTGCTAATCTCAATACTCTGAGTGTGTGTGTGTGTGTGTGTGTGTGTGTGTGTGTGTGTGTGTGTGTGTGTGTGTGTGTGTGTGTGTGTGTGTGTTAACATTTTGAGGCCCATTCCACCCTGGTGCCCCCTACTGCATTACTTTACAGGCCTTGTTCATGTCTTCAACCTTAGATCCACTGTTGGACACGTTCTACACATATAAGCTCCTGTGGCACATGTGATAAGTAAACAGCACTATAGTATATACAAGTCGATAGGTAGGTGTTTGAATCTCAATACAGCCAACTGTATATGTGTTTGTGTGTGATGCATATCCCCTGTGGCTGTTGTGTGTGTTGGTTATACCATTTTAAGGCATGTTGACCCCCTCCCCATGGCATTACTTTAAAGACCCTGTTGATGTCATCCACCTTACATGCACCATGTTAAACTCTAGAGGCCATACCAGTCATCTGTACAGATGTATGCAGCATATCCAGATATTTGCAACATATATGTGATCCGTGTCTCCTAACAATGGGGTTTTATGATAAATCATTGCAAATGCTTGACAGTTGCCGTGGTTACAAACATGTCAGCTTCAGACGTCATACCTGTCTAAAATGTCATGCTCATGCAAAGTCTGTTACCCTATCACTTGTCCAGATTTGTAAGAGTAATATGTGAGAACAGTCACTATTTTGAGTGGTTTATCCCACCATCCATGAAGGCATTCCCAAGATGAATTTGTGTAAGAGGTTCTGAGTTATGTCCCTGGCATATAATCTCTGTAGTGCATACAATGTGTACATAGCACTATAGTACATACAAGTAGATAAGTAGGGGTTCTAATCTGACTATTGCCAACTGTGTGAGTGTATGTGCTTCTGTATGCATATTCCTGTGTGTATGTGATGCTTATAGCATTTTGTGTACCTGTTCCACCATGTTAACTCTCCCACTGCCAACCTAGTCACAGCCCCTACAGATGTCATCCACCTTAGAAGCACAGGTACACATTTTCTAACACAAAGGCACTGTGGTGCATGCAATAGTCATGTTAGTCTGTATTGTACATAACTAGATAGGTAGGTCATCTAACAGAAAAAGTGTCAACTCTGTGTGCATGTGTGTTTCAATGCCTGTCCCCATGCAGCAGTGTGTGTGTTTCAGATGTCTCTACCATGTTAAGGGCCTGTGAACCCACCATTGCCATTCCTAACAGCCCCTGCAATTGTCACCCACTTGAATAGTAGTGGCAGACACTGCAACACTATAATAGCTCTGTGGTGTTTGTGTTATGTATATAACCGTATCATTTGTAAAACTAGGCAGGTAGAGGTTCTGCTATCAGCAAGGGCAGGTCATGTGTGTGTGTGTGTGTGTGTGTGTGTGTGTGTGTGTGTGTGTGTGTGTGTGTGTGTGTGTGTGTGTGTGTGTTTGTGCATATATCCCCTTGCAATAGTCTAACTGTGTTACAGCCACCAGCATACCACTCAACCCCTCACAGAAAGACATCTGGTTAAAGCCATATGGAAAACTGGGGCAAAGACCAAACATTGAGCACAACCTTCACATATTGCTGTGACACTCATGGAAAGTAGATACTGGAATAAGTTGTGCATTTGAATGCACATTCCAAAGGGTATGTGTTGTTACATGACAATATCCGTCATTAATCTGCAATGTTAGTCTGTCATGATTTTACAACAATTTGCCAGAAAAACACAATGTTATGACAGACGGAAAGAAAATATGTGTCAAACATCAGGACAATCTGCAGACATATGCAGAGGTCACAGGTATGGCCACCATCTGTACCACTCTGCAGGTTGCACTCCATGTTTGTCAAGGTATGACCCGTGACAACAACTGAAACAGTAAAGAGGTCCTGAGAGTGCAGGACAACAAACATTTCATACAGTTGTCTACTGATTGCATAGAGCATTTACTGCACATCAGATTCACCTTAATGTTATGACAAATAGCGTAAGCTAAGTTAATGTTACACAAAGAAGGTGTCATAGTAGCAAACCAAAGGAAGTCCTGTGTGTTGCACTTGCTGTGGGTATGGTATGTCCTACCAACTGCCACATAACTACAAGTTGTGTCCCACAGTCCACATTTGATAAGGTAGTAAGCGCAATATCTGTCACCTATGTATGCACAATATGTGGACATGTGAAGGCCCTGTGACTACCTGCTGCCCCAAAAACCCACATGTATATAGGCATGAATGCTAATTGCCACCACCCACATATATAGGTACAGTCTAAGGCTGTGTCAACTGTAAGTATTTTGCAGTCTGTCATTTTGCCACAAACTGCTGTTAATACAGTGCAATAGGCCATACAGTGGGTATGGAATGATGTCAAGGTCCTGGCCTCAAGCTGACTGTAGACAACAGTGTCAGCATGCCATATGCAAGGACATGTACCCAGTATTTCACACATCAGCAGCAACCCCAGAAACAGACAGACTGCGATGACAGACCTGGGTACTCAGGATGGCAACAATGTTGCATTCAGGCAACAAGTAGTGGCAGTGGTCAGGAATTGCTTGTATGTGGTTCACCACATAGGTAAAGGGACTGCATCTAGACAAAAGGTGGACATTACCTCTGAATAGTCCTTAGTCAATACAACAATACATTAGCAGCATGACAGGACATCTGCAGAATCTGTAAAGGCTATGTTAACAACCACAAAGGTCAGCCATAGCCCTCAACACCTGTTCCACATAGACAGCCTATAATCAGTACTGGCCCACTGGTTACCATTCAGGTTGTCCACAGGTGTCTGTGGCATGCCAAGATGGCAATGTTGTGGTCAGCCCTTCAACAACTGCACCATGTATAGGAGTATAACTCTGTGTGCATTACTGGCATGAGAGGCCTGACTCGCACATGAAATAGCAGAAACACATGCTGGCGAGTCAGATTTGGCTACCAAAGGCTGCCCTGTGTCAGGATTACACTCCCCAAACATGTCAAACACAGTACCATGCATACTCTCATCAACTGCATCAAGGTTGAGTGGACGGGAAAAAAAAATCTGTCCCTGGGGTTCAACTTGTGTCCAGCAATGACAGGGGCAAAAGGTGCTGATGGATGATTCTGTTGGGGATAAAGTAATGACTAGGCTTGTGAGGGACCCATGGCCAGTAATCTAGTAACCTCCTCTGTATCTATGAATCTGTGGTCCTACAGAGCACCCAGCTGACATGTATGAAAGCTAGTTAGCTGTGTCAAGGGGTATGCATGTAAGATCACACTATCTGCCCCCATTGTCCCTCACACACTGTTGCACGCATACGCACCTCGGTAAACACGTATATATACAGGCGTACCTTGGCGTGGAAAGGTAACTGTGTTTCCCCTGTGCCATACTCAACTTCAGTTATGTCAGCAGCTCCACTGGCTGTACACACACAGACACCTGGAACAGAAACAGAATAAGGTATGCGAGACAACAGTCAGTCAGCAGTACTAACAGCACTAATGCATCATGGCAGAAAGGTACATACACTTCGATGTTTACCCATGACAATTGCCAGCAGACAGCACTTAAGACAGCATAACATTACTACACTGTACTATAGTCACCCTGTGCATCAGACCCATATTAGCATGTCCCTGCATCAATGGTATGGATAACAGAGATGTGACACAGGTATCATCACTTGCACAGGGTGGGTGTGGGGTTGCCAAAGGCCTAGGCTGTACCATGCAGTTGACATCATGTGTGTGTGTGTGTGTGTGTGTGTGTGTGTGTGTGTGTGTGTGTGTGTGTGTGTGTGTGTCTGGAGGGGTGGTGGTGTTCAACAGGGCCATGGGGAGGAGCTGTGTGTGTGTCTGGTGGTGATCTGCCTGTGATAGTGATGTGTGAGTGTGTCTATGCACACAGTCAAGCCATGTGCTAGCCCTACACAGGGATATGTTAGACAGCCATGGACCGTACATGGCAGGACGTACAGTTCACCATCTTGAGCCACTGACATGGCAACTGGTTCTGCCAGGAGTGTCACTGGTACCACCAGGCCCAAGGCCAGATGTGTTACTACTCCCCAATGGTGACTGTTGTCTGCTGGATCCATGTCCCTGATAAGACCAGCCAGGACCATGTGCCAATAGCCTGCTATGTTGTGGTGTGGACAGCAACCTCCCTTCGGTAATGCTGGTTGTACTGCCACTGCGGGAGTGTGAATGTGCATGGCCACTTGGGCTCTCAGCTGATGTTGTTGCTGACCTATGTCCATGTGTCTGACACTGTACTCCCACCACATGCTCAAGCACAGACATTGCATGGCTGAGCACTGACAATGTCTCACCCCATCATCTATCCACAACATCAGCAAAATGATGTACAGCATCACCAATGCTGCAGAGGTCATCACGCTTGGCAGGAAGTGTTCCATGCATGACCCTGAGCATCTGTCTGATGTACCATTCAGAATGTGCCAGTGCCTCCATGATGGACCAAAACATGGGTCGGGTGACACCTGCTGTGACACCTCTGACAGGGGCTGGATGGGCAGCAGTCCTCCTTTGCACACCCCTGTCAATCTGCCAGCTCTCTGGGAATGGCTAGTGTCTACACTCACAGATGCCATAGTTGCCACACTACCCTGTTCAATGTAACCACCTTCTGGCTGTCCAATATCTGTGGCTGCTGGGGACTGGGTATGTGTGGGCATACTGACTGTGTGCGGGGACATTGTGGCTGGAAGTGGGATGTCAACCAATGGTACAGATTCAGCCTCCAACAACCCAACCTGTGCCTCGCTATAACCACCATCATCATCAGAGTCCAATGTGACACTGACATCAGGTTGTGAGGGGAGAGACATCAACCCCCATGTTCACCTGTGAGGGGAAGACAACAAATGTAAATTACTACCTGCACTATAATGTTTCCTGATACACACACACACACACACACACACACACACACACACACACACACACACACACACACACACACACACACACACACACACACACACACACACACACACACACACACACACACACACACACACACACACACACACACACACAGGTGAGGTGGCACAAAGCCATTATGCAGCCCACACTTTCTGAATGATGACATGCACGACACACAATCAGACCAAAACAGACACACTGCACAGACCCTCAACAACATGCAGTGCAGCTACAGCCAATTAATGTTGTTACTACTATACACCTGTGAGATATGTGAGGATTAGGAGTATGTGATGCACCTTCAACTAACTCACAGTGCACCCGTGTACACAATACTAATGTACCCCTGTATAGCACAGTGGCTACACCTATACAATTGTACATGCCAATATGTTACAGCACCTGCAAATAGGCTCCTGTGATGACCAATGTGATGCACCACAGTTAACCCCACCACAAGTCAACATGCACATATTGCAATATGGCTAAGAGTAACAGTTGTGTGCATGGAAAACTGGCTGCACTTAACATGCCTAAGGTATTGGTGAGCCACAACAAGACAGTTCCACACTCACTGGCTTTAGGTAGCTGTTCCTCAGCCACACCAGAGGGACCTATGTAGTTGTGGGGGAGAGGTATTGTCAGCACACACACATGTGGCATTGGTACAGGATAATATGTGCATTTCTGAACATGTACACTACAAGCTGTGATACTACTCAATTTGCTGACATTCACAATAGCTGGGCACTTGTTTGCATTACAAAACCGCACCCACAAATGCAATTTGACCTGACATATGCATCCAGATATGCAAAGGTTGCCACTATGAATGCTACAGTATTGAAGTGAGGTCCACTGGAGCCTTACCTGGATGCTCCTCTGCTGTTGACTCTCTGCCACCAACCTCCATGACATATGTGCTGATAGTTTCCTGGGATGCAGAGGCTGTACCAAGGTTGGCAAGAAACTCCTCTGTGGCTGTCAGCGGTGCTTGTGTAGCAGGGCCTCCATCTGTGCCAGCACAGTCCCTGGCCACAGCTACAGCCATTTGCTGTGCATTGTGGATGAGGTCAGTGGCATGGTGTCAGAGCTGTTCGTAGGTACGGTCCTGTTGTCCCAGAATGTTCACAGTCGCTACCAGTTCCACCAACAGGGCAGTGCATTCCTGCATTTTTTTTGGCTCCTCCCCAACAGTACCCTGTGATGGAGTTGGAGTGAATTGATGATAGCTGGAGTCTCGGCTTCTGAGAATGCCGGTTGGTGTCTGCGGTACATCCCACCTGAAAGTCATGAACAGGGAAACACATCACAAGACTGCATACATTGGCCACCATTATGTACAGATCCTGCACATCCACTTTTGTCAGCACTATCCACTGCTAACACCCACATCATACTCCTGACATCTATCAGCACAGTATATGTGTGGGTATTGTCACCATACTGGCATTACAGCATGCATTGCCCTCCTGATCCTGATGTTTCATGTTTCCCTGAATGAGGACCATTAATGTGCATAATCCTCCATTCATCATTCACATCAGACAGTACATGCAGCAGCAGTGGACATCACAGAGGTTCCCTACCAGGGAATATCAGGCCATCAAACATCTACCATACACCTATAGGCTATAAGGCCAACCCTCTACCTGGTGTCATACATACTCTGCAGGAGTGACCTTACTCTGGCATGCCAGGCAGTCACAGACTCCACATTGGTTACACATACACCCTCCACCTGGTGTGTGACCTGGACTGGCCTTGTTGGAGGATTGGATGTGTGTCCCACACAATCATCCTTATGTGTCCCACACATAACCTTGTCAACTTGATGGTTAACAGCACATACATCCTTAGGATACCACCTGTGTCTCTGTTGGACGGGGACATCAGCTACTGCCTTGCGTACACATGGGCTAACATGCAGCCTAGGCATATAGCTGCTCAGGGCCCATATCCTAGTAATTTCATATGGTACCAGGAATACCAGAAGTGGCCTGACTGCTGTGACAGACTGTGTTATGTGTCCACACACATCACTGCCATCGACGGCTGGGTGTCCCCTATGGGCAGCGTACAGTACCATGTCATCCAGCCTACATCCGACAAATAGGTGAGTGCTCCTACAAGTGCATGCAGACATTCCTGGAACATCTGAACTACACAATAACTGAGAGCAGTGCATATGTGTTGCAGGGTGACCTCCTCATAGGTGTCTGACATCTGCAGTACCCAGATGTTTGCAAACTGTGTACATATGTCTGATAGATGTAACCCCCCTGCCAGACAAATGTGTATTTCCGGACACCAGTTGGACAGTACAGGATGGTTGTCCACATAGTTTGGGGAATGTGTCTTTGACATGCCAGACCACTGAGGACACACTAATGGTGCCTGAATAACTGGTACTGTATCCATTCCCTTACATTGTATAATCAGTATGTATGCACTGCTGCTGAGCCAGTGCCAGCATGCACCCACTACTAGTACCTATAACCTGTTGTCCTGCCACAGGGGCTCACCAGGTATGCTAGCCATAGGTGTCGGGCAATCATATACAGGTGTGGAGTACACACTCACCTAGCCAGAGTATATCAGGAATGGTCAGGAAGACCTGGACAATCTGTGAAATAATCCTGTATGACATTGGCAGACTGAGAGGGGGCCTCAATGATGGTACATGATGTGATATGCTAGCTGTATCCACCAGTATGTACTGTCAGTGTAATGCCCTTGCAGTGGCCCTGTAATCAAGGAGCTTCAATCGTCACCACAACCATGTACACAATGGGAGGATGACAAGTGCATGTACAGTAAAGTACAATTACCCTTCAGAGCACACAGAGATCACAGTCAATCTGGGGCTGGTTTAACACTCCCCACTGGCACAGCTATACAGTTAACATCTCAGCAGAGTGGTCAAGCCAAAACATCCGTCACCCTCTCTGTCCAACCAGTACTTCGGGTCCCTGCTCAAGCAGCTGATACACACACTTTGAGATTTGATTTATGAATCACACACACACACACACACACACACACACACACACACACACACACACACACACACACACACACACACACACACACACACACACACACACACACACACACACACACACACTCCTGGGAAAGGCTGGCACAGGTTTACTAGCTATGGGCCCTTCTGCCCAGACTTTAAGGTAGTTCTAACTGCCACAATCCAGCTCTTTACCAGCAAATGTAAGGCCCTCACCAAAGGGTGACAAATCTTACTGTGTGATGTGCCTATTAGCAAAATGGTAAGTGTGACCAAGACCAAGGCTATTGGAGTGGGCTATATAGTGTCACCACATACATCTGCAAGTACTCTTAGAGCTTACCTAGTGCTATACAGACCAGATACAATGACAAGGTTTAACGATATTTAATAATAACTAATAAAGGAACAAGACAATACCCACTCAATACAGTAACTACAAAGTTCAGATTCACAGGGAATAATTTAAGAAAACATTGCAGGACAGTCTGAAATAAATACAGTAAACATCTAAATTAATAAGTTCATAGGTTCATGGGATGATACTAGGCTATTGGCCCAGAGGCCTTTATAAGCCTAGCCAAGATTTTGCCCATGTTCCTTCAAAGTCAGCTTTCCTCTGTCCAGCTGGGACACAGGTGGGATACAAGGGGTGTATTTTCTGTTTCCCATGCAGTCGTCCAGGTTCCTCTTAAAGAGGGCTAGAGAGATACTCTGCTAGACATGGAGAGGGAGTGTATTCCACAGATGGTGGAGTCTTTGGGACAGAAATCTATCCTGTCAACAAGTACTTTTCATGTCACAGACTAGGTTAAGGCCTTGTGTGTGGGTTGTGCGAGTGGGGTTTCTCTTACGGATATGCAGCAACTCCATCAAGGCTGGGTCAGAAATGGACTTGTATGGCAGACACAGGTCACCTATGATCAGTCTGTATGAGACTGAGTAGAGGGACAGGGCTTTTAGCCTATATGTATAGAATGCGTGTTTGAGACCCTGGATTTTCCTGGTCAGGAATTTCTGTGGTCTCTGCAACTGCTGCATGTCTTTGGCAAGGTACCTGCCAAAGGGGCCATTGTACTTGATAATGGTCTGATAAGGGAGGAGTACAGGTATGTAATGACCTCCTTGTTCCTGTATAACATACCCTTATTTATGAGATGGGCCATGTAGAAAGCCTTCCGTACAATGGAGGCAATGTGGTGGTCAAATGTCAGGTTGCTATCAACCTGGATGCCAAAGTCCCTCACGACTGATTGCATGCTTAGTACATTGTTATTACTTTCATAATAAGTGGGGATGACATTTTTCCCAAAGGGGATAATGTTAAATTTCTTGGCATTTGGTTTGAGGCCATGCATCTGGCACCAGTCATTAGTTTGGTTACAGGCCTCCTGGAGGATGTTCACATCACTAGGGGAATGTAAGACAGCGCCCAGCTTTCAGTCATCTGCAAACTTGGTCAGCCACAGATCACTGGCTTTGGCTTGCACCTCAGGAAAGCATATGCCAAACAGTAGAGTCCCAAGACCAAACCTTGGGGTACACCGCTCGTTATGGGTCTACTACTAGGGGTGGCTTCCCCTACTGAGTAGGTTCTATCAGTGAGCCAGTTAGTTACCCATCTGGTAACATATGAGTTGATGCCTAGCTGAGAAGGTTTATGTATTATGGCCAAGGGGGGAATAGTGTCAACGGCTTTGGATATGTGAAGGTAGGCAGTGTTCACCGTCTTTACCTCATCCATGGCTTTGGTGACTGTTTTGAAGAATTCACCCAAGTTTAATAGGCCTGATCTCCCTTTGACAATACCAAACTGTGTGGGGTCAAGCATTTGGAGGTTGCCAATGTCCCTGTTTATAAGGTCCATGATAATGCGTTCCCTGGTCAGGCAGATCAGGCTAGTGAGGCTGATGGGCCTATAATTGCCTAGGTCAGTGGATGTTCCACCTTTGTGCAGAGGGATGACAGTGGCTGTCCTCCATTCAGCTGGGATGAAGCTGGTGCTCAGGCTTTGGTTGAATAAGGTGTCTAATGGAGCTGAGAGCTCACACCTGTGTTCATGTAGGATACATCCAGGGATGTTATCAGGTCCCATGGAGACTTTATTCTTTGCCTTTGAGAGGGCATTAAGGACCTGCTCTATGATGATGAGGGGAGGGGGGCAGGTGCTGGGGATGTCCTGGTTTACTGATGGGGGGCGGGGGCTGAGGTTTTCACTGAACCTGTCTGCCAGCAGGTTGGCTATATCTATGGTGTATGTGTATGTGGTGTTATTGACCACCAGTTCAGAGCAGATTTGGGTGTTGCCTCTGAGATTGTGGACATATATGAAGAAAGGCTTGTGATTGTCCTTGGTGGATATGGCCAATTTGGACTCAAAGTAAGCCTTAGAGTAAATCACCAGTCACCTTATTTGCTTGTTCAGACAAAGGAGAGGTTGTTTCCAACTTGGCACCTGCTCCTTCTTGGCCCTGGACAGCAAATATGTCCTTATATTATAGAGTTTGTTTATTGCTGCTGTCCACCAGACAGGTTTACTCTTCCTTGAGGGAGATAATTTGGTCCTGTTAGGTATTGGTGAGTCCATACAGCTATGTAGGTGCTCATATAGTGTTTTGGTGCAGGCCTGGACATTACTGCTAGTTCAAACTGAAGGGATGGTGGCTGTGAAGCTGCTTATACCTGCTCTGAGGAGACTGTAGTCAGCTTTGGAGAAGTGTTTTCATTTGACCCTGACAGGGGGGCAGGGGAGATGGTTACTGCAACAGTGATTGCTTTATGGTCAGAGCTTACCAAGGAGGATGACACTGTAGGAGTGCTACAGTGGCTACTCATGTTGCTTAGGACCAGGTACAGGATATTTCCACCTGTCGTAGGGGTGTAGACCAGCTGATCCAATGCATTGGCATTAACAAAGCTGAGGAATCTCTGTGCCTTCATGTTTGGGTAGAATAGGTCTTGCACTATATGGTTGGGTAGTTAAAGTCACCCAGGATTAGGGTAGAGGGTTGAATCTTGATGGATTCAAGTAAGTCCAGGAAGGTGGAGTGGGTGTCCTGAGTCATGGTTGGAGGTTTGTAGCTAGCTATGATTTGAATAGGTGTTTTGTCAACAGTTAACTGCACTTTGAGTGTCTCCTGTGCGTCATACCATTTGACCAGCCTGGAGGTGTGTATATTTATGATAAATATTGAAACTCCACCTCCTTTGGCTTTATAGCCCTCCATTTGGGGTCTGAAAGTATGGTAGGATGAGTAACCTGGCAAGGTTAGGGTGCTCTCCACAGCTTTGAACCAGGTTTCAGTGACTGCACAAATGTCAGCATCCTCCAGGGCAAGGAATGCTTGCAATGACTGCAGCTTCATGCTAAGACTCCTAGCATTTAGCAGCATGACCTTTAAATTTTGTTTATAATAGGCTTTCATGCTAGTAATTTTGTGCTCATGACTTTGCCTAAAGAAGGCACTATGGAGGAAGCAAGTGCCTTTGCCAGAAGCCTAAAGCCCAGGAGAGACAGATGAAGGTAATCTCTGGCAAAGCATTTGGGTCTGTCAATCATGTACTGGCTTGTGACTGAGACAGCAAGGATTCTAGGTTCTTAATGTGACTGCATCTCTCACATACTGTGTTCCTAGGTGGTAGTAGTAGAGGGCTGTCTATGTACATAAGGCAGTTGCTACACTGTCTCAGGATGCCCATATCAACTGGACTAGCAGGTGAAAGCACAGGAAATTATTCGTCCATGGTTATCAGAATCTGTGGAAGAGAGGTCAGGGATAGTAGAGTGGGCACTATCTGAAGATAATACCTATAGGTGTGAGTATGGCTGGATAAAGTCAATACAGTAGGTTCATAGGTTCATAGGTTCATACTAGGCCATCTGCCCTAAGGCATTTATAAGCCTAGCCCAAAGTTATGTGGCTTACGCCACCCCTTATGTTAGAAATAATGTGCCCATTAGTTTGTTGTGCCTCTGTCCAGCAGTGACACAGAGATGATTCCTGGGGTAAACCTACGATCTCCCATCCACCGGTCAAGATTTCTCTTGAACAGAGCCAGCGAGGTGCTCTACCTCACATGGACCGGGATTTTATTCCACAGCATGGGGAGTCTCTGGGTGATAAATCTATCCCACCAGCATGTCCTATTTATATCCATGCTAAGGTTTAAGTCACTTGCTCTAGTGGTTCTGGTGGATTTGGATTTTTTGAGGTGGAGCATGTCCATTAATTCCGGGTTGGTCATGGCCTTGTATGTCAGGCACAGGTCACCTCTGAGCAGACGATATGCAACTGAATAGAGTTGGAGTTTCTTCAGTCTGGCAGTATATGACAGGTTTTGGAGTCCCTTTATCCTTTTGGTGAGGAACTTTTGGGGTCTCTCCAATTGTTGCAGGTGTCGGGTGAGATACATCCCGAATGGGGCATTGTACTCGATCATTGGTCTGATAAGTGAAGAGTACAGGGGAACAATGACCTCACTTGATCTGGATGTGAATCCCTTCATGATCAGATGGGCAATGTAGAAGGTCTTTCAAACCACTTTAGCAACATGAGTGTCAAACGAGAGGCCACTGTCAACCTGGGTACCCAGGTCCCTGATAACCTCTTCTGTGCTTAGTGGGTTGCCACCTATATGGTAGCTTGGGGTTACCTTGTTTTTCCTGACTATACACTTTTTTGCGTTTAACTTCAGGCCATGGCTCTGGCACCAGCTATCAGTTTCCATGAGACCCCTCTGAAGGATGTCTGTGTCCGATGTACTATCCACTATGGCACCCAGTTTGCAGTCATCCGCAAACTTTGTCAGCCATAGTCCTCCTATGTTTGCCTGTACTGAGAAGTAGATGCCGAACAATAGGGGCCAAGGACTGAGCCCTGTGGGACACCACTTGTAACTGGCTTGGAGTCTGACATGGCTCCAGCAACGCTAACCCTGTGGGTTCTGTCCTTTAGCCAGTTTGCAACCCATCTTGTGACATATGGGTTTACATTTAAGCTGGTAAGTTTCTATGATACCGGTATTGTGTCGTTGCAAGGTCAAGGTAGGCTGTATGGACTGCCTTTCCCTCATCAATGGCCTTGGTAACTGTTTCGAAGAAGTCGACCAAGTTCAAAAGGCAAGATCTTCCCTTGACAAAGCCAAACTGGGTTGGGTCCAAGGTCTGCAAGTCCCCTATGTCCTTGTTTATGAGTTCCATTATAATCCTCTCCATAGCTTTGCAGACCAGGCTTGTTAAGCTTATGGGGCGGTAATTACCAGGGTCCATAGAGGCACCGCCTTTGTGGAGTGGGACCACAGTTGCCGTATGCCACTCCTTGGGCACATATCCTGTGGTAAGGCTAAGATTAAACAGCTGCCTTATGTGCGGGTTTAGTTCTTCATTGAGTTCATGTAGCACACAGCCGGGACACCATCCGTCCCATTGATGCTGTGTTTTTAGCTTTAGAGAGGGCAGCTTTCACCTGCATTTGAGATGTCTGGGAGGCTACACTCTGTTGGGATAGTTATCTCTCCTTTGGGGGAGAGGGGGTGAAGTTTGCTGAACTTGTCTGCCAGTATGTTGGCAATGTCTGTGGGGACAGTGATTTTTCTATCATTTTGGACTAATTCTGAGCATATATGGGAGTTTCCACCCAGGTTTCTGACATAGCTGAAGAAGGCCTTATGATTGTCTTTTGAATCTATGGCAATTTTTTTCTCAAAGTTGGCCTTGGATGATTTTATGAGGGATCGTAGTTTCTTGCTAGTACTGATCAAAGATGCCTTCCCTTTTTGGGATTTTGCTCTATCATGTAATAGCTTTCTCCTCTTATTGTAAAGTTTGTTTATGGCTGGGGTCCACCAGACTGGACGTTTGCCCTTGGTGGAAAGAGTCTTGGTTTTATTTGGGATTGCCTGATCCATGCAGTCCTGAAGGTGTTCATAGAAGGCATTTATAAAGGCTTCCGCAGCTTGGGTTGTGGTTTCCATTGGCTCGGGGGCCTTGAAGGATACCACACCTGTCTTGAGTAGTGTGAAGTTTGCTTTAGAGAAGTTCTTCACTGTGGAATGATTTTATGATAAAAAGCTGCTTTTTCCACCTCACCTTTTAAACATGACACTTCCTGCAGGCAAGGGCCTCACTCACACAGGAGTGCTGGTAAGGGGAAAAATGCAATGGAGATACCTCACAAAGGGTTAAAACAGCACACAAGCACAAACCCATGCACATCCTGGGTTTAAATACCACGACAATGAAGGTAAAATAGGAACACTGGGAATGACCAATCAACCCTTGTCCCTGAGCTCTTAGCTCAACACCCTATGCCAGACCAGTGCCAACCAGTTCACTTACTCCCAGAAAGTGCAGGCAGGCCCTGGCCAACACAAGATGACATAGCAGAAAACACAGGAATCACACAAACAGATGTGGATGCAGCAAAACATGTAACCAGACTATGCTAAAGATATTTAAAATCTGTTTAGGTCAGTTTAACACAGATGAACATATACACACTTAAATATTACAGTAGCAAACAAGTGCAAACATATTTAAACAAATTAACCAATTAACCAATACTAAAGCTCAAAATTGAGCCCTTTTCCAGCAGTCTTCATTCACACAACTTTTAACTGCACACTCCTGCCACTAGGCTGTAGGGGAACCCTCTCCAAAAAAGATGGCCTGGATTAGTGCTCAAGTTATACAAACAAAGCTAGATTCAGCAGGTCAGGATCTAGTCTATGCTATAGGAAACAAAGCGTACCAATGTCAGAAAGAAACAGTTCAAATAAGCAGTCATAATAAGCCTTTAATCAGCAATTTGTGGCTCAGAAGGGCATAATCTAGCCTCTCCTCCCACAACAGTGCAGACCACAAACCTTCTTAATGTAAAATAACTTTCCTGAAGTCCAAGTGCTTCAACCAGAACTAAGACAATATTAGAATAACAGACACTAAGCCTTCAACCAGCAACTCCCAACTTAGAAGGATGTAAGCTACCTCTCCTGCCACAAGAGTGTAGACCACAAATTTTCTTAATGTAAAACAACTGTCCTGAAGCCCATGTGCTTAAACCAAAAGGCTTACAATAACAGTTACATTTAAATCAAGCTACTAACAAGCAGTAATAAATGCAGCAGAATAAGTGCAACTGAGTCATTTTAAGAACAGGCTACAAAGGCAAATTAAAGTAATAAAGTAGGAAGAAACAAAAATACAGTAAAATATTTTTGTTTTTAGGTTAAGTGGGGAGGGATGAAACATGATAATTTTAGGTTGAAAAACTAAGGGGAGGGGGTGGGGCCTCCCAAATGATCTCTGTCTGCTCAGTAGGATAAACTGATGAGATGGGACTGGGAGGAGTGTCCAAATTGATATCTATAGTAGAGGTGGGCAACTCAAAAGCCAACAAATATAAGAACACAAGGGGGAAATCTTAAAACTCCAACAGAATGGAAAACCTAAAACAAATGTAATAGAATACGATTAAGATACAAAATAGAAGTGATCAAAGCTTAACTAAAGAGCTTCAAATCAACATTAAATGCAAGGATGACTGATACTCAGAGCAATGCAGACCACACAAACGCTTTAGCTAACTACATATATTTCTAAATAGAAGAGCAATGCTGTCTCTCAGCTCCTCCCACTAATTAACTGATGCTATTCACAGTTTGCAAAGGAATTCTTTGGTAACTTTTTTTAACTGACCCTAGCCAAGAACTCTTAAAACTCCAACAGAACAGAATACTTAAAATAAAACAAATGTAATACTAGAATAAGATACAAAATAGAAATCATCAAAGCTTAAAGAGATTCAAATCAAAATTACATGCATAAATGAGTGATACACAGAGCAACGCAGACCACACAAACATCAAACAGATATACTATATTCCCATCTATATTTAAACACTTTTACATTTGCCTAGTTCTTTACTATTAGCATGGCAAATGCAGATGATTGGATGTTGTCAGATACAAAGACACATGCAACATGCAAAGGTATTTCTGTGAGACAGGTCTGAAAGTAATAATCCACATTAATGCTGGATTAGCACAGATTACATCAGTGTTTGTCACCTGACTTTATTTCATAGGCTAACAACAACTAACATACTTCTCTGTGTCAGACATACATATCTGTGTGATGTTTGTGTAGAACTGGAAGTCATAACACAGTTAAACACATTTACAACCTAGTTGTTGTTGTTTGTCTTTCGGCTTTTCCCTTTTAGGGGTCGCCGCAGTGGAACTCCGGTCCGCTAATGATTGGCAGTTGATTTTTACAGTGCCAAGGTGCCAG